>NC_037671.1:49509324-49674282 GCF_003255815.1 Theropithecus gelada | reverse complement strand
TTTTTTTTTGAGACAGAGTCTCGCTCTGTCGCCCAGGCTGGAGTGCAGTGGCCAGATCTCAGCTCACTGCAAGCTCCGCCTCCCGGGTTCACGCCATTCTCCTGCCTCAGCCTCCCGAGTAGCTGGGACTACAGGCGCCCGCCACCTCGCCCGGCTAGTTTTTTGTATTTTTTTAGTAGAGACGGGGTTTCACCGTGTTAGCCAGGATGGTCTCGATCTCCTGACCTCGTGATCCACCCGTCTCGGCCTCCCAAAGTGCTGGGATTACAGGCTTGAGCCACCGCGCCCAGCCGACAGTAGAATGGTATTGTAAGAAATAAATCTCTGTTGTTTATAAGTCACCCTGTCCATGATTATTTGTAATAGCAGCCTGAACAGAACAAGACAATGGGTATCAGACAACGGATATTAGAGGGCAGCAATGTCTATGAAGTTTTATGGTAACATATCAACCTTCTGTGTATATATGTATAATGTTCATAAAATGTTAGTTTTAAGGTCTCTCTCAGAATTTCTCACACATGCAGAAAATCTCAGCAGTACAGGAACAGACTTTTAAAAAATTGCTGGTTTTTCCATCTCTGCTTGTTTTTATTTCCCATTTTATTATTTGTATAAAGCTTGGTTATAATTAATTTCTTAAAAACCTTTATTTAAATTGGCAAATTAAAATCATATGTATTAATTGTATACTTTTAAAAATATATGTGTACATTGTGGAATGGCAAACTCAAGCTAATTTACATACACATTACCTCACATATCTTGTCTTTGTGGTGAGAACACTTAAAATGTACTCTCTTGGCAATAGTTGAGAATACAATGAATTGTTCGTAACTATAGTCACTACATTGTACAATAGATCTCTTGAACTTACTCCTCTTGTGTAACTGAAATTTTGTACCCCCTGACCAATATCTCCCCAGCCTTCACCATCCCCTGCCCCAACCCCTGGTAACCTCTATTCTACTGTATATTTTTATGAGTTAAACTTTTTTAGATTCCTCATATAAGTGAGATTGTATAGTATTTGTGTTTCTGTGCCTGGTTTGTTTCACTTAGCATAATGTCCTCCAGCATTCCTGTGTGTGTGTGTGTGTGTGTGTGTGTGTGTGTGTGTATTAATATATATGTATACCACATTTTCTTCATTCATTCATTGATGATATTTAAATTTATCCCATATCTTGTCTTGGCTATTGAAAATACTGCTGCAATGAACTTGGAAATGCAGATATCTCTATGACATACTGATTTCATTTCCTATTATATATACCCAGTAGTGGGATTGCTGAATCACATGGTAGTTCTACTTTTAATTTTTGATGAATGTCTATACTGTTTTCCATAATGCCTGTACCAATTTTCATTCCCACTAACAGTGTGCAAGGATTCCCTTTTCTCCATATCCTTGACAACATTTATTATCTTCTGTCTCTTTTTTTTTTTTTTTTTTTGAGGCAGAGTCTCGCTTTATCGCCCAGGCTGGAGTGCAGTGCCGCAATCTTGGCTCGCTGCAAGCTATGCCTCCTGGGTTCACGCCATTCTCCTACCTCAGCCTCCCGAGTAGCTGGGACTACAGGTGCCTGCCACCACACCCGGCTAATTTTTTTGTATTTTTTTTAGTAGAGACAGGGTTTCATCACGTTAGCCAGGATGGTCTCGATCTTCTGCCTCTTTTTTTAAGACAGTGTCTTCCTCTGTTGCCCTAGCTGAAGTGCAGTGGCATGCTCATAGCTCGTTTTGGCCTTGACCTCCCTAGCTCAAGCAATCCTCCCACATCAGCCTTCTGAGTAGCTGGGATTGCAGGTGTGCACCACCACGCTTGGTTAATTTTTATATTTTTTGTACAGATGGGGTTTCACCATGTTGCCTAGGCTGGTCTTGAACTCTTGGGCTCAAATGATCTGCCCATCTCTGCCTCCCAAAGTGCTATAATTACAGGCCTGAGCCACTATGCCTGGCTTCTTTGACTTTTTGATAATAGTCATTCTAACAATAGTCATTCTAACAGATATCTAGATAATAGATATCTAACAAGATATCTCCTTATGGTTTTAATGTTCATTTCCCTAATGATTAGTAATTTTGAGCATGTTTTCCATATACCTGTTGGCCATCAGTATGTCTTATTTTTTATTTAATTTATAAAGAAAAGGAGTTTATTTGGTTTGTGGTTCTACAGGCTATTGGTTCATGGCAGCCAGCAACTACTTGGCTTCTGGTGAGACCCAGGAAGCTTTTACTCATGGCAGGAGATGAAGAGGGAGCAGGCATGTCGCATGGTGAGAGCAAGAGCAAGAGAGAGAAGAGGAGGTGCCAGACTCCTTTAAATAACCAGATCTTGTGTGAACTCATCACTGCACTCACAACACCAAGGCATTTAAGTGGGATCCATGACCCAAACACCTCCCACTAGGCCCCACCTCCAACACTGGAAATCACATTTCCCATGAAACTTGGAGGGGACAAACATCCAAACTATACCATTTACCTCTGCCCCTCTGCCCTAAATCTTATGTCCTTCTCGCATTGCAGAACACAATTCTCCCTTCCCAACAGTCTCCAAAATTCTTAACTGATTCCAGCATCAATTCAAAGTCTAAAGTCCAAAGTTTCATCTGCGACTCAAGGCAAGTTTCTTTGACTTATGAGCCTGTAAGATCAATATAAGTTATTTACATTCAAGATACAATGGTGGCACAGGCAATGGGTAAACATTCCCGTTCCAAAAGGAAGAAATTGGCCAAAGAAAGGGGCAACAGATCCCACACAAGTCTGAAACCCAGCAGGGCAGACGTTAAATCTTAAAGCTCCAGAACAATCCTTGACTCCATATCCCACATCCTGGGCACACTGGTGCAAGCTGGGGGCTCTCAAGGCCTTGTGGCTTTGCAGGATGCAGCCCTCATGACTGCACTCACTGTTGAAGTTCAATGCCTTCAGCTTTTCCAGGCTCAAGGTGAATGCTGCCAGTGGCTCAACCAATCTGGGGTCTGGAGGATTGTGGCCCCATTCCCACAACTCCACTGGGCAGTGCCCTAGTGGGCACTCTGTGTGTGGGCTGCAACTCCACAGTTCCCCCCAGCACTGTCCTAGTAGTCTCTCTGTGGGGATTCTTCCCTGTGGTAGTCTTCTCTGCCCACCACAGAGGACACCCAGACTTTCCCATACATCCTCTGAAATCTAAATAGAAGCTGTCATGCCCCCTTCACTTTTTTATTCTGTGTACCTGCAGGATGAATACCACAGGGACCACCAAGACTAACAGCTTGTGTCCTCCTGAGCAGCAGCCTCAGTTTTACCTTGGGCTCTTTAATGGTTGTAGCTGGAACAGCTAGAATATAGGGAGCAATGTTCTGAGGCTGAGCAGGGCAGCAAGCCTGAGGCCTGGCCTCTGTAATCATTCTTTACTCCTAGGCCTCTGGGCCTGTGATGGGAAGGGCTACCTTGAAGATTTCTAAAATGCCTTTTCCCCATTGTCTTGACTATTAGCACTTGGCTCCTGTTTAGTCATGCAAATCTGTCTAGTAAGTGATTGCTGTACAGTGCTCTTGAATTTCTCTTTTGAAAATCTTTCCTTTTCTACCACATGTCCAGGTTGCAATTTTTTTGCAAACTTTTACACTAAGCTTCCTTTTTAATAATAAGTTCCAACTTTAAGTCATTCTTTTACTCCCACATCTGCTCATAGATGCAGCCATGCAAACTCTTGAACACTTTGCTATTTAGAAATTTCTTTCACCAGATACTTCAGGGCATCAATCTTAAGCTCAGCCTTCCACAGATCCCTAGGGATTTACAATGCAGCCAAATTCTTTGCTTAGGTGTAACAAGGGTGACTTTTGCTTTAGTCTCCAATAAGTTCCTAATTTCCATCTGTGATGTCCTCAGCCTGGGCTTCACTGTCCATGTTTCTGTCAGCATTTTGGTCACAATCATTTAACAAGTCTCTGAGAAGTTCCAAACTTTCCCGTTTTCTTCTGAACCCTCCAAACTCTTTCAACCTATGCCCATTACCCAGTTCCAAAGCTACTCCCACATTTTCAGATCTCTTTATAGCAATACTCTACTCCTTAGTACCAATTTTATGTGTTGCTATAAAGAAAATACCTGAGGCTGGGTAATTTATAAAGAAAAGAAGTTTATTTGGTTTATGGTTCCACAGGTTGTACAAGCATGGGACCAGCATCTGCTCAGCTTTTGGTGAGACCCACACAACTTTTACTCATGGCAGAAGGCCATGTAAAGGGGGAGTAGGCCCCTTTAAAGGGGGAAAAGACCATGTAAATGGGGAGAGGGCCCCATGTAAAGGGGGAGAAAGTCATATAAAGGGGGAACAGAAGGTAAAGGGGGAGCAGGTGTGTCACATGGCAAGAGTGGGAGCAAGATCCATTTGTATGTCTTCTTTTAATCAGGTTATTCCTTTTCTTAGTATTGATTTGTTTGAGTTCATTATATATTTTGGATAGTAACCCTTTATCAGATCTAGGGTTGCAAATATTTCCTCTTATTCTGCAGATTGTCTCTTCACTCTGTTGAATATTTCACTGGCTGTGCAAGAAAACAATTCTTGTTTTTAGTTAGATGTAATCTCATGTGTCTATTTTTGCCTTGCAATTAATGTTTGAATTGTGTACTTTTTGCTTGATAGCTTACAATCTTGATAAATGCTGTAACCATATCTATTTTGTTCATGCCTGCACCTGCAGCATCTAGTTCAAGGCCTGGAATGTAGTAGGAATTCAGTTAATGTTATTGGAAATAATATGGAGTAGCATATATCTGCATGAGTCATTAATAACACTAATAGCTAACATTTATCAACTGTTAATATGGGCTTGGTGTCACAACTATCATCTCTTAATCCTCACAACAATTTTATTAGGTAAGTACTGTTGTTATCCTATTTTATACTGAGGAAACTAAGGCTCAGAAAGATTAGTAACTTTGCCATTATGAGTCAACTCATAACTTTTATTGCTTTTTCTAGCTTGATGGCACTGTCTAGAATCTTCAGTATAATGTTGAGTAAAGGTGGTGAGAGTGGACATCCTTACCTTATTCTTGATCTTTGGTGGAAAACATTCAAACTTTCACCATAATGTAAAATATTGGCGGTAGGCTCTATTTCTAGTTTGCCAACAGTTTTTGTCATGGTGTTGAATTTATTAAATGTTTTTCTGCGTCTCTTGGTATGATTATGCAGTTTTTCTTTTTTTAAGTAACACCAAAATTGAGAAATTAATTTTTAATACCACTTTTCAATAACACCAAAATCCATGAAATACTTATGAATAAATTTTGTTTAAATTTATGTTGAAGATCTATACCCTAACAACTGCAGAACATTCCAGAGATATATTTAAGATCTAAATACACAGAGAGATATACCATGTTTAGGGATTAGAAGTTTAAATATTAAGATTCTCAAATGGATTTATAGATTCAATGCAGTCCCAATAAAAATCCAAGCAGGCTTGATAAGTTGATTCTAAAATTTTGCCAATGGACAAGCAGTGGCTCACACCATGGGAGGCCAAGGTGGGTGGATTACTTGCACTTAGGAGTTTAAGACCAGCCTGGGCAACGTGGCCTAAAATCGTCTCTACAAAAACTTAAAAAACAATAGCCAGGTGCAGTGGTGTGCACCTGTAGTTCCAGCTACTTAAGAGGCTGAGGTGGAAGGATGGCTTGATCATCAGAAGTAGAGGCTGCAATGAGCTGAGATCATGCCACTGCACTCTAGCCTGGGCAACAGAACCAGACTCTATGTCAAATAAATAAAATAAAGGTAAATAAATAAAAGAAAAAAATAAAGTAAAAAATTGCGGTAACTTAAAGGACCAGATCCAAAAAGCAAAGTCAAGACCCCAAACTCTGTGCAATTGCTTCCTTTTTAGAATACTGAATTCCTCAGGGAGAAGGAGAATCATACCTTCCAGTGACCACAAGGATACTGGAACCTAACTTGACTCTCCATTTCTCAGTGGTAGTCCCAGACTTGTTCTTACTGGCATCATCAAAAATAGAGCACTCTATGATGCCTTCAAAGTCCTGTTGCAAAGCAGACTTCAAATGTTCATCCAATCAAGTTTCAGCATTGTGCACCAGGAGAATAATACACATGTGGACCTGTGGTCTGGGCATGGCCTCAGGCCACTCCAACTAGTTTTTCTTTATCAGTCTGTTAATGTGATACATCACATTCATTGCTTTTCAATATTAAGCTAACCTTACATTCCTGGAATAAATTCCATTTGGTGATAGTGTATTATTCTTTTTCTATATTGTTGGATTTGATATGGTAAAACCTGTTAAGGATTTTTACATCTTGTTTATGAGACATGTTAGTCTGTAGTTTATACATATGTAAACTACATATATACATGTATACATATACAAACTTACATATATATGTATACATATAATATCTGTATCTTATTTTGTTATCAGAAAATTGCTGGCCACATAGAATAAGTTGGGAAGTGTTTCCTGCCTTTTATTTATTGAAAGAGTTTGTGTAGAATTAGTATAATTTCTTCCTTAAGTACTTGGTAGAGTTCACAAATAAAGCCATTTAAACCAGAAGATTTGTTTTAGAAAAGTTTTTAACTGCAAATACAATTCCTTTTTTTGCAAATTGACAAATTATAGTTGTATGTATTTATGATGTACAAAGTGATGTTATGGTTTAATAATATAATGTGAAATAATTAAATCAAGCTATTAACATATTCATTACCTCAAATACTCATCATTGTTGTGAAAACATTTATAATTTCTTTAATAAAGGGCTATTTAGGTTATCTATTTCCTCTTGAGTGAGCTTTGGTAGTTTGTATCTTCCAGGGAATCTGCCCATTTAATCAAAACTGTGAAATTCGTTGCCATAAAAGTTGCATGTAAGATTTCCTTTGTTATCCTTTTAAAAACTGTAGGATCTGTAGTTATGTTCCCTCTCAATTTCTCTTTTTTTGAGATAGGGTCTCACTCAGTTACCCAGGCTAGAGTGCTCACTGCAATCTTTGGCTCCCTAGCTCAAATGATTTTCCCACCTCAGCCTCCTTCAGAGCTGGAACTACTGACACATGCCGCTATGCCCTGGCTAATTTTTTTTTTTTTTTTTTTTTTTTAGAGATGGGGTTTCACCATGTTGCCCAGGCTGGTCCCAAACTCCTGAGCTCAAGCAATCTGCCGGTCTCGGCCTCCCAAAGTGCTAAGATTACAGGCATGAGACACTGTGCCTGTCCCCCTCTCACTTTCTTAATATTAATAATTTATATCTTCTTTTTTATTCCTAATCACTGAAGCTTAAAATTTATCAATTTTATTAAACTTCCCAAAGAGCTATCTTTTTGTCTCATTGATTTTCTCTACTGTTCTGTTTTTTATTTCATTGATTTTAGTCTTATCTTCATTATTTTCTTTTTCTGCTTTTTTGAGGGGAGGTTATTTGCTCTTTTTTATCTTGTCTCTTAAGTGAAAGCTTGGATAATTAATTCAAGATCTTCTTTTCTAATATAGGCCTTCAATGCTAAATTTTTTTCTCTAAACATTAGTTTAGGTGTATCTCACAATTGTTGATATGTTGTGTTTTCTTTTAGATTCATTTAAAAATGTATGCTAATATCCACTGTGACTTACTCTTCGGTCCATTATTTGATTATTTAGAAGTGTGTTGTTTAATTTTGAAATATTTGGGAAATTTGAAGGTATTATTCTGTCATTAATTTCTAATTTAATGTTATAATGGTTAAAGAACAATAATGTGGTTTGGATCTGTATCACCATCGAAATCTCATGTTGGAGGTGGGGCCTGGTGGGAGGTGACTGAATCACCGGGGCAGTTTCTCATGGTTTCACACCATCTTCTTTGGTGTTGGCAAGAGTGGGTTATCATGAGATCTGGTTGTTTAAAAGTGTGTAGCATCTCCTCTCCCTGACACTTTCTTCTGCTCCAGCTGTGTGAAGTGCCAGCTTCCCCTTTGCCTTCCACCATGGCTGACTGAATCTGAGCAGATGCTGCCATACTTCCTGTACAGCCTGTGGAACAGCGAGTCAATTAAACCTCTTTTCTTTATAAATTACCAGCCTCAGACATTTCTTTATAGCAATGCAAGAATGGATGAATACAAACATACTTTGTATAATTTCAATCCTTTTAAATTTGTGGAGATTTATTTTATGACCCGTAGGTAGTCTCTCTTGGTAAACATTCCACGTGTATGTGAAATGAATGTGTATTCTGCATTCTTGGATGTAAAGTCAGTTGGTCAACTTTGTTGATAGTGTTATTTAAGTCTTCTATATCTTTACTGGTATCTTTCTATCTGCCCTTTCAGTTACTGAAATCTCCAACAATAATCATCAATTTATTTATTTCTCCTTACTGTTGTTTTATGTGTTACTAGGTACATACATATTTGAGATTGTTATGTCTTCTCAATAAACTGAAGACTTCATTTTTATGAAATGAACTTTATACATAGTGATATTTTTGGCACTGAAACATTTTTTCTGATATTAATATAGTTTATTTAGATTTCTTTTGATTAATATGTACATGAAATATTGTTTTCCATTTTCATGTAGTTGGTGTCTTTATTTTTATTTCTATTTTTTTGAGACAGGGTTTCATTCCTGTCACCTAGGCTGGAGTGCAATGAAGGTATCTCAGCTCACTGTAACCTCTGCCTCCCAGGCTCAAGTGATTCTCTTGCCTTAGCCTCCCCCGTAGCTTGGACTACAGGCACCTGCCACCGTGCCTGGCTAATTTTTGTATTTTTTTTGGTAGAGATGGGGTTTCACCATGTCGTCCAGGGTGGGTTCAAACTCCTGAGCTCAAGCGATCTGCCCACCTCAGCCTCCCAAAGTGCTGAGATTACAGGCACGAGCCACCATGCTGGGCACCTGTGTCTTTATATTTAATGCTTCTTTCAGACAGCGTGTAGTTATATCTTGATTTTTAAAAATCAAACTTGATTTTCTCCGTTTCTTATTTGGAGTTGGACCATTTTATTTAATATAATTATTGATACTGAGGGGTTTATATTTGTCAGAGGGCTATTAATTTTTTATTTGTCCTATCTGCTTTTTGTTCCATTTAGTTTCTCTTTTTTTTAACCTTATGTTGGATTAATTTAATATCCTTTTTTAAGCATTCCATTTTATTTCCACTTTTGGCTTATTAAGTCAACTTGTTTTAGTTATTGGCTTAGGATTGACAACAAACATTTTTAGATAATTACAATATACCTTCAAACAATATTACACTATTCAAGTGTAGCATAAGAATCTTGTGAGAGTATACTTCCATTTCCCTGCCATGCTTTTCGTGCTATTTTTGTCATATAACTTACCTCTACACATATTTTAAGCTATACATTTTGATTATAAAATTTATAATATACCTTCTTGTTATATAATTTGTAATATATACAGTAAATATTATCTACATAGGTTATAGACTGTGCATTATTACACATTTATAAGATAATTGTTATTTATAATTGTTATATACAATTTACCTCTACATATAGTATAAGCTATGTATTATTA
Source organism: Theropithecus gelada (assembly GCF_003255815.1). Lineage (NCBI taxonomy): Eukaryota > Metazoa > Chordata > Mammalia > Primates > Cercopithecidae > Theropithecus > Theropithecus gelada. The sequence continues at coordinate 49,664,721 of NC_037671.1, read as the reverse complement.
TTACTTTGTTTTAAGAAGTTTCTTTTTAAGAGATTAAGAATGAGAAAAAAATGTATATTTATTCACATGTTTACCATTTCTGATGCTCCTCATTTCATTGTTTCAGTGCAGATTTTCATCTGGAGTCATTTTTCTTTTGTCTGAAGCAATTCCGTTAATATTTTTTGTATTTTTTTTTTTTAGTGACAAGTTTTTTCAGCTTTTTTGTGTGGGAAAGTCTTTATTTCTTCCTAATTTTAAAAGATCTTTTTTGTTGAGTATAGAATTCTAGACTCACGGGGTCTTTTTTTTTTGGTGTACTTTAAAGATTGTTTTTCATCAATGCCATGAGTGGCAGACCTTTTTGACTGGAGCTAGTTGGTAAAGCCCACAACTAATAATAGATCAAATTGGCAGATAAATATCCCAACTCTTTTTCTCCTCAGGTGGGACAATCCTGAGGTGTGGCCTACACTATTTCCCAAAAGTCTCTAGTAGGAATGAAATCCGGTTGCCCACATCAATAACTTGTTCATTGAACTGCCCTGAGTTTGCTTCCTTCTTTACCCTATCTTATTGCCTCACTTTTCTCTGGACTTTCCTTGGATCACTTCCCAAATAAACTACTTGCACCTAAATCCTCTTCCAGGGTCTGCTTATTGGGGAAACCATTCAAAAACATTAACTACAGTAAAAATTGTGATGGCGGCATGCGGATGACTCAAATTTGGGAAACAATGCAATGGTCAAAGATTATTTGTAATATTTAGTTAACCTGATAATAGAAAGATAAACAGATGCTGTTAATTTGTGTACTAAATGTTCTCTGCTGGCCTATATTAACTGATGTCGTACAGTAAGGTTAGGTTAGGTTGATTTGACTAAAAGATAATTTACTGGGTGAATACCACCCATTTGCACTGTAATCTCTGCCACTGTCATACTACTGTCAAGAAATTTCTTTACACTTTGACCTGATCTGTCTCTATTGCTCCTCTCCCTTCTATTTCTCTGTATCATTTAAAACCTTGTTTCTTCTATCTAACGATGCTCTCAAGCAGTGATTGCTTCTTTATTCTTTTCCCCTAAACCTCTGAATCTAGAAAATAAGTTCTTATTTTTGTTATTCTTAAGTGTTATTTCCAGATTATTGCTGCAGTGACATCTACCTTGTTCTATCATCATTCTTTCCTTGAAGTCAGGATGTTAGATCACCTTCTTTCCAGCTTTGTCACTGTCTCCTACAAACCTGTAAATAACACTCCTCCACATTCCTGAAGAGTTTGAATTCCATGTGTTGGCCGCACCTTCTTTCTTGAAAACACTTTCCACCCTTAGAATCTATAAACTTGTTTTTTATCCCACATTTTAGTTCTTTCTCAATACTGTTTTGCTGACTCTTAGTCCTCCAGCCCCTTAAAGGCAGGCATTTTCCAAGGTTCTTATCTCATCTACTCTCTACTCTCATCTTTTCCTTCACATTTTAAATCAATACCACTTTCTTATATCCGTGTTTAAGGAAGATTAATCTGGGGGTATTTGCAGGTAATATCAAAGCTAATGACCTCTCCGTGACCCCCTTCAAACTTATTCCCTATACTGCCTATAGATTATAGATTAATCCTTACAATTCATAGCCCTCATCAAGTTTAATAACCTTCTTTAGTTCTTCATTACTTACATGATATAGACCCAATTCTATGATCCTAAAGTAGAAGTTTATACCTGCTATTTAACCAGAAAAGCTTACTCTTATAGGTAGTAGGGAAGTTGTCATTTATTCAGTCAATCCAACAAGTATTTTTTAAGCTCTTCCTGTTTTTCAGGCTCTGATCTAAGTGCTGGGAATACATTGGTGAACACAGCCAACCTAGATGTCCTCCCCTCGTGAAGCTTATGACAGAAAGTAAGGTAAATACACAATAAACAATAACCCATAAGCAAATTAGTATGCTAAAAGGTAATAAATGATATAAAAATAAAATGTTGAGTAGAGCAGAATAAGAGGAGTTGGAGTGTTAGGGAGTGGATGTGTGTGTGTGCGCGCGCGCATGCATGTGTTTGTGTGTGTGTGTGTGTGTGTGTGTATGTGTGCGGTAGTGGGGAGGAGGCAGGCTGTGAAGGTTTGAAGGACATCAGGGAGTGAGTCACGTGGATAGCTGATGTAAGAGCCTCACAAATCGAGGTTCGCAAATAGAGAGGAGAGCCAGTGTAAAGGTCACGATATAGGACTATGCCTGGTATGTCGGAGAAGAAATTAATGTCAGCATACTTATCCTCTTCGTGATCAATAAACTTCAATACCTCTCCCACCAACTCTTGAGAGCATCAATGTATTACAGTTATTCATAAGAGTGGATTAAACAGATTCAGAATATTTTTATAAAAGAGCAGAAAAATGTATGATGCATTTTTAAAGACGTCTGCTAAAATGTTTAACCAAAAAATTTGTATTATTTTAGCCATTAGCATTTCCCAAGAGTTTCAAGAAGGCAGAATTTCTAATATATAACAGGAGAACAAAATAGTGATAATGTGCCTAGCAGTATAGTATATAAAAGCAAAGTGAACTGCATCAAAATGTAGATTAAATATTAAAAACATAAAAGCCAGCTTTTTTTCCCAATGTGAAAAAAGTGAAATGTCCCAGTTAGTTGTTCAGCAAGTAGCACACAGAGTTACAAATAGATTTTTCTCAGAAACGCAGACAATACAAACTAAATTATGTTTTTTAATTCTTCATAAAATCAATTTTTAAAGCAGAAACATAGAAATTTTCATTTTTATAGAGATGATTTAAAACATAGCATTGTTTTTTAATATGTTTCATCATATTTTTAAAAATATAGACAAAAAATTATCTCACATTGTGAATTTTTTTTTAAATAATTCTTTTTTTAAATTTAGACAAGTACCTTTTGGTAGTCAAATTGATGAATAAATTCAGTGGCACTAATTCTGGATTAATTTCTTGTAACTTAATTTTGCAGCTGCCTATTCCAAAAGCCAGAGACTTGTGTGTCAACTAACTGTGAAAGGTTTTTTCAAATGAGATTCTTAACATTATCGGTATCATCATGGTCGTTATCATCATTGTCATCATCATCATCATCATCATAAATTTTCCACCCTCCTGCGTGGTTCTGGCTTCAGTAAAGGAGACACTCAGACTTCGAAAGCTAAATTAAAGGCGGGGAAGCTGTCTTACATCATCTGGGTGATTTTGTAAAGGGGTCACAGTGTATTCAAGTTTTTATTTGGCTCCTCACACACTGTGTGGCATGCTGTGTTCCTGGTTATAGAACCTGAGTGCCACATGTTGAGTTTTATGATGTCAGCCCTCGGGGGCAGCCTTTCCAAACACTCCCAGCAGGGTCTCTGTTTTCCCCTTAGTGACTTATCATTGGTCATGGCTTGACCACCAAAATCCCGGCAGTAATAAGGGGCTAACTTGGGAATGCCAGTTCTACCCTGCACAGGAAGCTGGCCATAGGCAAGCCATTTCAACCCCTCTGTTTCTTCATCTGTAAAATAGGGATAATAATACTTATTTTTACACAAAATTTGAGAATCTCGTATTATGAATATAAAACCTTAAGGCATGAGAGGTATTTAAAGTATAAAATAAGATAGGTTGTTTTCATCATGGCGGCAGATCCTACTGAGGGCAAATTGTGAAATACACTAACAATCTGAACCACATGTGGTTGATTCTGGGTCTCTCATTCCTGACTATTGACTCTGGCATGTTATTTAACATTTCTGCATCAGTTTCCTTATGTGTAAAATAGGAGAAATAATGTTTTTACATCCCAGGCAGATGTGAGGATACACTGAGTTAATACGAATAATGCCTGGGTAGATGGGACTCTGTAAATGTTAGCTATGACAATTGCTGTCTTCTTCCCTCTCTCTGTATTCATTGCCTGGTTTCTGCCATACTTTTTTCAGGGTACTTTTTGAAACCTTCACTTGGAAGAGTCATTGATAAATCCATTCACATTTAGGCTTTGAGGAAAGGATAAATGTAGTACATTTGAGAAATAATGAGAAGGCTGGTGTTGTTAGAGCGGAGGGCAGGAGGAAGTAGTAGGAGCGGAGGCTGGAATGGTGGGTGTGGCCGAAGAGAGGAAAAACCTCAAAGTGATTAGCCTTCTGGTAGCATCTTCAGGCCACTGTGTTGGTGAAGGAGACACAAAAGACATATGCTTGCTCTTCGTGGGCCTGCAGTAAAGTTACAGAGTGAGAGTTCTGAGCACAGAATGTGAGATAACAATGCCAAGTGCCAAGTCTTTGCTGTTAACAGTAGTGATCTTTTAGAGGAGAAGGCAGCCTGGTGCTGTGGATACAACCGTGTGTGGGAGTCAAAAGACCTTAGTTCTGTTCACTGCTCAGTCACCAACCAGCTGCTGGTCCTTGGGCAGGTCACTTTGATACTCAGTTTCCTCATCTGTAAACTAAAATGACAGAACTGGTTTTTTGTCTGTTTTTTTTTTTTTTTTTTTTTTTTTTTTGAGATGGAGTCTTGCTCTGCTGCCCAGGCTGGAGTGCAGTGGCACGATCTCGGCTCACTACAACCTTCACCTCCCAGGTTCAAGCGATTCTCCTGCCTCAGCCTCCTGAGTAGCTGGGATTATAGGCACACACTACCATGCCCGGCTAATTTTTGTACTTTTAGTGGACACGGGGTTTTGCCATGTTGGCCAGGCTGGTCTCGAACTCCTGACCTCAACTGATCCACCTGCCTTGGCCTCCCAAATTGCTGTGGCTACAGGTATGAGCCACTGTGCCCTACCTGAGATGACAGAACTCTTTAGCGCTTCGCATTGCTATACAAGTTTATAGGAGAAAGTAAGTAATCTATTACTTATGGTTAATGTGGTACAGGATGTCTTTGTAGAGAATGCAGAATGTGAATCTAATGTCAAGATCCAGGATCCAATTGTGTAAAGCTTTTTTGAAAACCTACCTCCAAAGAAGAGGTACTCTTGGTTTCCCTGAACTGCTGTAACAAATTACCATAAACTTGGTGATTTAAACAACAGAAATCAATTATCTCATCATTCTGGAGGCCAGAGTCTAAAATCAAGGTCCAGCAGGGCTATGTTCCTTGGGAAAGCTCTAGGGGAGAATTCTTTCTTACGTCTTCTAGCTTCTGGAGGCTCCTAGCATTCCTTGGCTCGTGGCAGTGTAATACCAACCTCTGTCTCTGTAGTCACATGGCCTTCTCCTCTTCTCTGTGTCTTCTCTTCCGTCTCTTATAAGGACATTATCACTGCATTTAGGGCCCACGTGGATAATCCAGGAAGATCTTATTTCAAAGTTATTAACTACATCTGCAAAGACTTTTCCAAATAAGCTCACATTCGCAAGTTGTAGGAGTTGAGATGTAGACAGCCTTTTGAGGACAGCCATTCCACCCACAACACATGGTTAAAGGCAAGTGGCCCAACTTTCTGCTGCAGATTAGATATGCTAATGTTCAAAAGGAAAGAACTTTGAAGTGAAATGTAATGCCACCTGGGGAGAGTTTTGGGACTTTGGAGGGTTACAGTGAAGGGGAGCACCACTGGCATAGTGGGCAAGAATCTGTGTTGTTCCTTGCCTTGGAATGTGTGAGACACTCCAGCTTGAAGAATTGTTCCACGTCCTCTGCAACTTTCCCAAGTTGTCCCCAACTTGTCATGTGTTCCTGAGGACATTCACGTAGGTGAAAAACCTGTTTATAATGGTCTGGGTCTGGAAAGTATCTGCATTTTACAAACAAACAGGAGGTTATATTATCTGTGAATTTCATTTTAGGGTAGTGAAAGGGATATTACAAAATATCTACTATAAAAAGGGAAGATTTTATCATTCTTTTAATGTGAATTTTCGAATTTTCTGGGAGATTGCATTTTATCAACATTTCCTAAAGTAACCTCATTGTCAGCCTCTCCCTCAGTGATGCATATTTAGATCCTCATGGCTTGTGACAGTGTCTTGGAGAGTTGTCTAGAGCTCCTGAGATGGGAACCAGGATCCTATGTAGTGAAATCTCTTTACCCAGTCCTGTTGGGTGGCACTGAACATTGTAACTAGCCTTTCTGAAATTTACTTTTCTTATTTCTCAAATAGGAATGTTATACATCAAGTGATTGTTGCTAAAAGCTAAATCTAAAAATCCCCTAATAAATAAACTGTGAGGGTATATCTAAATACAAATTGGATACTCAGAAGTAAAAACCCTCTGAGCAGAAATAAAGCTTACCAAGGTTGGTTTCTTCCTCTGTTCCACTCCCTCCCTGTATGGCATTTAGAGATAAGAAAGTGGGGGAGGATAATAATTCACACTTCAAAACCAAATGCTCTGGTGGTGTTCCTATAATTAACTCCATTAATGGTAGGCTGTGACCCACGTTTTAAATACCTGTTTTGTTCTCAGACTGAGGGTGTCAAAGCAATGTCTTTTGAAGGAATTGGAAGGGGAATATAAGGGAACCATATTTTAGGGAGCTCTGAAATATGTGGCTCCTGGTGTGTGATGGCTTTCAGATAGAATTCCTACCACACCCTAAAAGACTACAGAATCTGGGCTCCTACTAGGAGAATGGAAAACTCATTTCCTTCTGTCCTCAATGTCTTTGTGTGGTCCCTGAAAGGCCAATCATATTGTATTGCCTTGACTCTCCTTAGAACTTTCTTCCCCCGTACTTTGTATTTCATTCAGGTCTCTGATCAAAATGTCCCCTCTTTTCTTGACTTCCTTATATAAAATAGATGCTATTTTGCCACAACTAATTATATGTCCTTACCTTACTTCATTTTGCCTATAGTACCTAACCTTACATTATATAGTTATTTGATAATTTGTGTATTGCCTCTGTCTCGCACTGGAACGTAAGACCTGTGAGCGCAGGGACATTAGCTAATGCGTTGTGTTATCCTCAGTGTCTAGAGCAGGAGCTGGCATAAAATCATCTCCTGGTCAATATCTGTGCACTGAATGAACTTCACTCTTTCTTAATTGTATAATTTTCATCAGGCCTAAAGTTCCAGATGGATGCTTATTCATGTGTTTCTCCCACATGTTTTCTTTGTGATTTAACTGATGCGCTTTTCCTGGGGCAAGAATCTTACCTTCCATTTTTGTTGTACTTTCTGAATTTCCTTTTAATAATTAATAAGTATCTTTGCCTAATCAACCTTTATTTTTTTCCATCCAAACTATTTGTTACTCAGGGCTTAAAGGACTAGTAAGAAGTTTGGCTACAAAGGTATGGCAGGTTTTAAAGGCCTCCAAACATGGTTCAGTTAATTCATTATGTAAACTCTGCAACCACAGATCACTGAACACAGGAAAGATTAATGGAACAGTGCAAGGAGACTTAAGGCAGATTCTGGAAAAATAGATTTCTTGAATTATTTACTATCTATGTTGATTGGGAAAAACGGAAGTTACCATTGTAGGAAGGTAGCAGAATATACCACCCCAAAATATGCCATTTGGGCATAAGGATTATTTTGAGCTGAAGGCAGTTGAGAAGATGCAAATACAAGGAAACCTCTCTATCCTTTATTTGCCTAAAAACATGCATAAATTTGCATATATGTCCCCCCTCCTCTCTCTACTATGAAGAACAAAAGTTAATCAACGTAGACAACTTTAGACCTTTATGAGCCTAGAGATGGCACCAGAGGAAACTACATAACAAACTTTACTAATTAGCCCTTAACCCTTCACTTTTTCTCCATATATTTGCCTTCCCACAATCTGTTGCCCCTAGAAATACAAAGTCCTTTTCCTTTGTCTTGTCAGTTATCTAAAAATGTATTGTCCCTCTGCTAAGATGCTAGATAATCGCAAATTAGAACCAATCCTTTAAGTTAGTCATCTATGGGTACTCCTGTACATGCTAATAAATTGTTTTTCTCTTGTTAATCTGTCTTTGTCAATCTAATTTACAAGGCTCTAGCCAGGCTCTAGTGATCCTCTCATCTTGACCTCCCAAAGTGCAGAGATTAAATAAAAACAAAAACTAACCCCTGAAATGTACCTTTAGATATAAAGTTACAGAATATTACCATTTTCTCAAAGGTGATGTATATGAACAGATACGAATGATGAGGCAATGGGATGAAGTGTTAGGCTTTTCTTCCCACCTATTTGTTTTCAGTAGGTCTGGTTCTTTCTTTAGTGTTCTGTTTGCCCAGCTGATCTATGAAATGGGTGTGTGAGCACCACACCCTCCCACAGGACTGCAACTTTGACGTCAGCAAGCTTCATTAGTTGCTGTTTGTCTAACCAAAGAGAACACGGGAAAGGTGGAATTTGTCTTTTAATTATCTGTCTGCCCTCATATCAGGTGTCACTTGCCCAACATGCCAGGTGTCACTTGCCCAACATGCCAGGTGTCACTTGCCCAACATTCAGACGTCAAATAGACCAAGCCAAGCAAGGGAACATGGAACAACAGGAACAAAAGGCATAAAAGGAACCCAAGAGAGGCAGCTGGGAGAGCAGAGTTCACTGTTGTGCTTCGTCAAAGTATGGTAGAGACACGATGTACCTAGAAGTTAGGCGGACCCAGATTCGTATCCTAGCTTTGTCACTTATCAGCTGAGAGTCTTTTTGCAAGTTATTTAAATGTCTGAGTCCTATTTCCAAGATTAAAACAGGAATAACAATACAAACCTTCCAGGTTTTTTTTTTTTAATTAATGACTATGTAAACCATGTGCTGCAATATACTACTCAATAACTGGTAGGAGTTATTGTTTCTGATATTCTAGGGAGAAAGAGGGCATTTGATGATGTCTTATTTCACATCTCATGCTCACATTGACACGGACTATGGAACCAGCTTGCAGAGGGATGCCCTAGAGCCAGAGTCACCACACAAACATTTTCTGCCCACTAGAAAGTTTCTCACTTCAGCCTCCACTAGGCTTCTGTTCTGTGGAAACCATAAGATCACTTAAAGTTCTCTAGCGTAGAAAGTGAAGCTATAAGAATTTTTGGTGAGTCAAGCTGGTATGACCCTCCCCTTGGGGCAGGGCCTTGAGGGAGCTAGCATAGAATCACAGTCCAGATAAAAATAAGACTTTTGCGAAGGCCAAGAATGGAGAACCCAAATACGTAAAGAGAGAGTTGAAAAGTAAAGGAGAAGGCAGTAGGGTTAGCCATTAATTTAGCCAAAGTTCATCCTATGTATTAGCAGGTAACCTTGGGCATGTTACCTAACCCAAGTCTTATTTTCCATTGCTGTAAAGTGGGGATAATGAATATTTACCTCAAAGGTTTATTACAATGATCAAATAAGATAACATTGGTAAAGCACCTTGAAGATTACTCAATACTTAACAAGTACTCCAAATTTCAGTTGCTACCTCCTTTCGACAAATCCTCTTTCTCATATAGTGATGTGTTGGAGCTGGCTCACACTGGAGTTACGTGCAATTGTGTTCATCTCTTCCCTACTTCATGTTCAGGGATATCATGTGGATTGCTTGAAATTTGCTATGGTGGGAGTATTTACACCATGGATATTAGCAAATTGCTGTAAGTCAGGGCTTCCTCAATACCTTCCACTAAGAAAAAGCTCATTTTAAAACCTTAATCAGCATACCACTAGGTATTGAGCAGGTAATTTAGGATATTTAACCCTCAGTCTCCTCATCTTTCAATGAGGGAGAATACAATTCTTTCAACCTCACAAGAATTTTGTGTCAACATGATAAAAAATGGAAAAAGACTTGAGAGTAGTGATGATTGCTGGCCGGGCGCGGTGGCTCAAGCCTGTAATCCCAGCACTTTGGGAGCCTGAGACGGGCGGATCACGAGGTCGGGAGATCGAGACCATCCTGGCTAATACGGTGAAACCCCGTCTCTACTAAAAAATACAAAAATTAGCCGGGCGCAGTGGCGGGCGCCTGTAGTCCCAGCTACTCGGGAGGCTGAGGCAGGAGAATGGCGTAAACCCGGGAGGCGGAGCTTGCAGTGAGCTGAGATCCGGCCACTGCACTCCAGCCTGGGCGACAGAGCAAGACTCCGTCTCAAAAAAAAAAAAAAAAAAAGAGAGAGTAGTGATGATTAATATTGTTAGCTAGAGAAGGTGCCAATGGTATTTCTTCCTGAAAAGAACTCTCAAGTTGCAGTTTTTCTGAATATTCTGGGAAGGAAGAAGATCATAGGTGAACATCTCAAGTAGAATAAGGTAGGCATACTTACCTTCTAACCAAATACACTCAAGTATGTATGTGCTAGGTCCTATGCTGATGCCAAGGCTATAACAGCGGTGAAGATAGAGTCTCTGCCTTTAAAGGGCTTAGTATAAGGAAAGACAGGCTAGCAAACAAGAGTAACCATCTTGAGAGATAAGTGTAATGACAGAAGTAAGCATAGGTTGCTCTAGAACTATGCTACTATGTGGCTACTGGGTACTTGAAATGTGGGTAGACCAAATTGACATGTGCTGTAAATGTAAAACACACCAGATTTCAAAGACTTACCATTAAAAAAAGTAGACTACCTTATCAATAATTTTATTTTTATTATTTGTTGAAATATTAACATTTTGAATGTGTTGGGTTAAATAAAACATTATTAAAATCAATTTTATTGGTTTCTTTTTTACTTTTTAAATACGGCTACCAGAAAATTTTAAGTTATACATTTTTCACCTGTAATCCCAGTACTTTGGGAGGCTGAGGCGGGCAGATCACTTGCTGTCAGGAGTTTGAGAGCAGCCTGGCCAACATGGTGAAACCCCGTCTCTACTAAAAATACAAAAATTAGCCAGGTGTGGTGGCGGGTGCCTGTAATCTCAGCTACTCAGAGGCTGAGGCAGGGGAATTGCTTGAATCCAGGAGGTAGAGGTTGCAGTGAGCGGAGATCACACCACTGCACTTCAAACGAGACTCCATGTCAAAAAAATAAAAATAAAAATTAAAAACTTAGATATGTTTCTTGCATTTTATTTCCATTGCCCATTTGTACAGCTTCTTTGGAGAAATGTCTATTGAAATCTTTTGCCTGTTTTAAAATTGGGTTGTCTTTCTGTTGTTAAGTTTTAAGTGTTCTTTATTATTCTAAATACTAAACCCTTATCAGATAATTTAAAACAATTTACCCCCAATCTGTGGGTTGTCTTTTTACTTTCCTAATATTATCTTTTTTGAGATTGTTTTGCCTATTCCAGGTCTCTTTCATTTCTGTATTAATTTTAGAATTAACTCATCCTTTTCTGCAAAGAAGGTAGCTGGAATTTTGATAGACATTGCATTGAATCTGTAGTTCAATGTGGTGAATATTAACATCATAATAATATTAAAACTTCCAACCCACAAACATTTATTTATGTGTTTAATTTCTTTCTGCAATGTTTTGTAGTTTTCAGTGTACATGAAACTTTGTTAAATCTTTTCCTAATTATTTCATTTTATATGCTATTACAAATTGTCATAGTAGAATTATAGTGACTTTATTAGGGCTTGCTTTGACTGTGTATTTCCGTAATTTCTCTGTTCAATTATCTGCTTCTGTTAGTATCACACTCAGCTTTTATGCTCCATTAATTACTGTCTGATTGCTCTGTTGTTTTGGATAATGCACAGGATGTTAACTTACTTCATGGTCTGATACAATTAAATTTGGGCCCTTTGCAGAGATAGTTTTTGAGGCAAGCCTTTGAGATTTGTTCTGACCCCTGGAGGGCTCTCCTTAGCAGTTTCTAGCCAACCTATAGTTTACCTCGTTACTCAAATGAGCTACCAGCCTCTTCTTAATTGCTTACTGTCAAAAATCTTCATTGTTTTTGAGAGTGACCTCAGGCTTGAACTTCCCTATACTGTGTTTCGAATAAAGCCCATTTCTTTAGGAAGAAATTTGGAACTTTCTATTCTCTTGAAAAAAGAAAAAATAGAAAGGGAGCACCTCTGCCCCTGAACAAAATTTTGGAGTCCCTGTTCTGGAGCAGGAGAAGCAAACAGTGCCAGACTTCTCTTGGAGTGACATTCCTGCTTAAGAAGCAGAGCGTTGGATAGAGGTGATAGCCTCTGCTCTTCTGGCTTGCCTCTTCCAGCATGGAAACTCTGTTCCATGAATAAGCTGAGGCAAGAGTAGTCATGATCTGATTACTTTCAGCCTGCCACATTTGGGGCTAAGCCTGTGCCTCTAAAAGTGTGAGAAGAGTGGAGGAAAGGAAACAGTGGATTTTGATCACAGTTATCTAGAATTTAGCCTCAGCAACTTGGAGCTGGAGGGGATGAGAAATGCTGTTGGTCTGCCCTTCTTGGTAAGATAACGTATTACTTAACTGGAGGCTGAGAGTTGAGGAACCTTGTTTTCTTGGCCATCTACCCAGATTGGAGCTTCAGGCATTGCACTGAAATATGGATGAATGAGGACAGGAGTGGTGGTGGCTCAAGGGCCAGACTCTTGGCGTTCTTACTGAGATGTGGTAAATTTTCTTGAATAAAATTTTCTTTATTTGCATATGCCCTTAGAGATGTGAAATGGTTGTTTCAGAGATGTGAAATGGTTGTTTTAATATAATTTTCATTAATTACAGCTGTTTCCTGGAGAGCGGGGTCCTTAGATCTCTTCGTGCTGGTCTTCTGGAAGTGGAAGGAGTAGTATTATTTTAGACAAAAATCTAAAAACCATAAAGGGGACATTTTATTGACTTTTTACTGTATTTAAATGAGAAACATTTGTTCAACAACATTTGTTCAACAACAGGTGGCATATAAGAAGTTATCTGGCCACAAAGTGGCTGATTGAAATAAAATGTCTACAAAGTACATTGATAATACAATATTGCATACTGTAACGGATACACATCTAGAATGCATAGAAATCCCTGCTAATCTGCAACAAAAGATCAACAACCTAACAGAAAAAGGAACAGTAGATGTGAGTAAGCAATTCACAGAAAGTGGAAACTCTTATAGCTAATAAATTCATGAAAAGAGGCTTAGCTTCATTAGCAGTCATTTAAAATGCAATTAAAATGACATTTCATTTTTCTTTCAACAATAGGCAGTAAGTAATATGCTATCAAATGTTGATAAAAAATGGGGAAGCAGAAAGCTTCATGCACTGCTGAGAGTACAAGCTTTTGGAGAACCATCTGGTGGTTTTTAGTTAAATTAAATATGCATTTCTCTTATAACTCAGGAAATCCCATGCTTGGGCAATTATCTTGGAAAATATTTCACAAAGAAACATTGTTACTAATATCTGTCAGAGCAGAGATTTGGAACCAACCCAAAAGTTCATCAACAGGGAACAGAAGAACATAATGTGGTATAGGTACATGATCAAATACAGTGTTTCAATCAAAAAGAAGGAACTAGATCTACATATATCAATGAGAGTAGTTCACAAATGTAATATTGAGTATAAAAAGTAAAAAAGCAAAATAAAATGCTTAGCACAATGCAATTTATATAAAACACAAAATAATAGTTTATGTTGTTCATTGTTACACAAAGTGAATAAAGGTATGGACGATGGAATGACATGCGTTAAATATGTGAGCTTGAATGTGCATGATGAGAGAAGAGATGGCAAGTGGTACTGAGTATGGGAGGTGAAGATGACAAAAAAAATGCGTACAATTAAATTTAAAAGGACCTATGCAGGTTGTGCTGTCAATCAGGTGCTACAAACTATAGAGTATGATTCATCCTATCACTCAGATTCTGGATGTAAGAGTCTCACAAATATTAGTGACGGCAGTAAAATGAGATAATGTGTGTATAAGTGCCTAGCAGTGCAACCAGGCATTGCTAGGTCTCCTTTCCTTTCTGACTCTCTTATTGAGGTAGCATCTGAACAAGAAAGATAAATATTCTAGATAGACTTTGAAAATTCCTACAAAAATTATAGTTTGAATTACTCTCATAGAAACTAGGCATGAATTACTATTATAAAAATTACTATTTATTTGTTTGAAATGGCCAGTGGCTCAGCCAGGTAGAGACCAACTGAGAGCACGAGAGTATAAAAGGAAAATATTTCAGCAAGGCAAGCTGTCAAGGCTCCTATGAATTATACATAGAAAATGAAAAATAAAAAATTCCAGGCAAAATCTGTAAGTTCTGAAATATGGTCCAAATGGTGCCATCTGCTCATAAAATCATAGAGAGGCTGTTGGAACTTTCCAGCACTGGGTTGGATTGTCTCCACAAAGCTGCTGAGGTAAAATCCTGTAGCACCAGATCATCAGGATAATTTCCAAGGGAAGAAGACCACTGTGTGGTTTAACTCTCTTTGCCTTATATATTTTTTTGTACAGTAATCTCCAAAGTAAAAGAAATGAAGATTTACCCTCATAAACCACCTCTTCAAACTATACTTCCTTCTCCTGAACTAAAACCTGGAATCCACCCACTTTATTATCACCACTATCCAATTCATAACTATCTTTCAGACCTCATCTCAAGGCCAAGAGAGAGTGGAGTAAGCAAGGGCACTGGATACAGACGAACCTGGGTACCAGCTTAGATTCAGCTTCTTATCATTAGCCACGTGAGGGTGGGCATGGTGTTCAGTGTCACTGTGCCGCAATTTCCTAAGTAAAATGAGGAAAATGGTATCTAACTTTTGAGTTGTTGTGAGGGCTAAAATATTAGATTAGAGCAGGCACTCAAATCAGTATTTACACATTATTCCCCATTCAGATTCCTTGACTTCCTATGTCCCCATAGAGTTCTCCTTTCTCAAAACACATGTAGGTGCAACTCAATAACTTATTGTCTTGCCTGTAGTTTCATTTCATGATGTAAGTCTTATCTCTCCAGAAACAGCTTGACAGGAACTTTCTTTTCCTCCTTCTGTCCTCACTCTCTGCCTTTTCTTGCATTTCTTCCCTCCAGCGCCTGGAAAAACTGGTGCTTAACAAGTGCTTGTGGACATCCTGACTGGAGGGCACCCACCCTTCCTAGAAGCCTCTAGGAAAACATCTCAGCTGAGTACATGTCTGGACAAGTGTGCAGGAAAAGTTTATTACCAGAAAGTGAAGCAAAATGTTACTGTTGGACAGACAATCTGACTGCAGAGGATGGTGCCAAGCATTCCTGTGTTCCTACAGAGTCACCTCTTAGTCGTCACAGAGCGCCTACCTCAGGCAACTGGGAGCCTTTTCCAATATGGCATCTTTTCTCCTTCCCTGATGAACCCTCACAATCTTTTTTTTTTTTTTCTTCCTCCCTCTGTGCTCTTTTTAGGGCACCTGGAGGAGTCACTAATGGCTCCATCCTGAAGTGACTTCAGGTCTTCCCTGGGTGTAAGTGAAAAAGGTTTTAAGTCCTTCAGACTCTTCTGTGGGGTGCACTTCAGATCAATAAGCAAACAATATTTCTTTGGTAAATAGATAATCCTGCTCAGAGAATAACTTCAATGCCTCACTCTTCTGACAAAGTTTCTGTTTCCTTATTGCCTTATAAAAAATTACCTCTCATTTACTGACCACTTGTATTTATGACTATGAAGTGTGTGCTATTACTATTCATATTTTACAAATGAGAAAACAGGCATAGAGTTTGAATAACACGCACAAGGTCTATATCTATTGCCTAATGGAAAATGGAATTGCTACCGTCCTGTAGTTAAATCAGGCATGGGGAAAAGAAAATCCTACCCTGCCACAGATGTCTTAGTGTATGGAAATGCCTGTCCTGCAGATTTCCCAGTGAGTAAGTGGGTGACATAGGTGTCTTGTTCTCCACTCAATCCCCTGAAAAGGATTTGGTGGGGTCAAGGCTCAGCCAGTAAGTACACTTTCCTAGGCCTCCCTTGGCATTATGTGGTCAATGGGGAGCCCAGCAATCTTGGTGGGGGAGATGAGCATTCCTTTAGGGTACTTCTCAGAAAACTTCATAACCAGGTGACCTCATTATTACAAAGCTGAGAAGGAAGGGTCACATAACAATAAATGGTATTAAGAAAAGCCCACCTTCTCAGAAAGAAGAACAGAAGAGGACATTAATATAGTTTGCATATCTGTCCCGACCCAAATCTCATGTTGACCTGTAATCCCCATTATTGGAGGTGAGGTCTGGTGGGAGGTGACTGGGTCGTAAGGATGGATTACTCATGAATGGTTTAGCACCATCCTCTTGGTGCTGTCCTTGAGATAGTGAGTGAGTTCTTGCCAGATCTCGTTGTTTAAAAGTGTGTGGCATCCGCCCCCGCTTGCTTGCTTCTGCTTTCACCATGTGACGAGACTGCTCCCCCTTTGCCTTCTGCCATGATTGTAAGTTTCCTAAGGCCTCCCTAGAAGCTCAGAAATGCCAGTATCATGCTTCCTGTAAAGCCTGAAGAGCCATGTGTCAATTAAACCTCTTTTCTTCAGAAATTACCCAGCCTTAGGTATTTCTTTATAGCAATGTAACAACAGCCTAACACAGACATACTACAACTCCAACCTGTGTACATGCAAACCCAAAAGAATACTCATTAGAGCAGTAGCCTGACTGTATATTACCACAGTGCTGTAAACAGGTAAGGACTGGGGGAGTCCTGCATTCCACTTAAAATACTCCACTGGCTATTACTGGCAGCAAAATACATGAAAAGTCTGAAAATCATCTTCAGAAAAAGGTGCTTTAGGTAACACAAAATCAAATGAATTTTTTTTTATCCCCAGAGAAGCTACACTTACTTGTCTGTATGTCTTTTAAAATGGACTCCAGCAAGGAGGACTCAGATCATTTGTTCTGCCCTCCACAAGTATAGTAGTGATCTACCCTCACCTTATTCTGATGCCAAAAAGGGAGGTGGACAGTTTAGTTTTCCTCATGATAAGTCTAAAGTTGCTAAGTTTTATTTTCTCCAAATAATAAGGCAGCACTCACTTTTGGAAAGGATTCTCCTTTCCTAGTTCATTTAAACTCATACTTTCACATAGGCCTGTAATGATACATCACACCACAAAAGATAGGTCAATTTTATCTTACTACTACCAATCAGAAAGAAATATGGATTAACTGGCAAGGGGGTGTTGATTGTGAAATCTAATCTCAAACCTTTAAGTCACAATGGATGATTTCATGGATATATAAGCAGTTTGTTTCCCCACAATTCACTGGGAAAAGAGATGCTTTCGATTTTTCTGGGTGCAGGAAGCTGAGTGTCCTGCTTGATAGAAATGTACACTGAGTGCCCTTTCAGCTTCTATGTCATAATGATCCCTAGGAAGTCAATCACTCAGCCGGCTTCAGATGTCCAAACTGCTGAGGCTCTTGGGCCAAAGGACTTTGCCGTTTTCAATGTAATACAAATGTCTATGAAGAGCTTATAGCCTTCAAAGGAAATTAAAGCAGTTATATTCTGGCTATTAGGTAGAGGTCATCATTCTGCACATTTAAATCAATCTAGTTACATTTCAGTTTGTACAGTTAATGTCTGCCGAGCAGCAGCTATGAACAAAACACTGTGGCAAACCCTTAAGAAAAGCTGTTTTCACAGAGGGAGGAACATAAGAGACCTGGGGAGCTTCTTTTTTCTTCTTTTTAAGAGCTTTGTTGAAGTTTAATTCACATACCATAAATTTGCCCACTTTAAGTGTATAATTCAATGATTTTTTAGTAAGTTTACAGAATTATGCCTTGTCACAATTCAATTTTCGAACATCTCCATCATCCCAGGAGCTTTAACAATGCTAATGCCCAGGCTTTACTTCAGAACAATTAAGTCAAACATTTTGAGGGTGATTCAGACAGCTTCCCAAGTGGTTACAGAATGCAGCACATATTGAAAGGGATAGCTGTAGAGGATACAAACATGAGTGGTACCTAGTTCCTGCCCTTAGGAAATCTGTCATTTATAGGCATGGTTTCTCAACCTCGGCACTATTCACATTCAGAGCTGGATCATTCTTGCGAAGGGCTGTCCTGTGCATTGTGGAATGTTTAGAAGCATCCTTAACCTCTAGCCACTGAATGCCGGGAACACCTCCCCTACTGCCCTAAACTGTAACAAGAGGGAGGATGAGGAGGAGGAAGAGGAGGAGGAGAAGGAGAAAGAAATCTTATGTGTGACCCAGTGTGGTATAGTGGCAAGATGGTGGTCTTTGAGGCAATAAAGGTTTTTACTGATATACAGTTCTAGCATTGGCTGGTTTTATGATCTTGGACAATGTAGCTATTTTTTTTTCTTTTATATGGAGTCTCACTCTGTTATTCAGGTTGGAGTGCCGTGGTGCCATCTCGGCTCACTGCAACCTCTGCCTCCTGGGTTCAAGTGATTCTCCTGCTTCAGCCTCCCGAGTAGCTGGGATTGCACGCACACGCCACCATGTCCAGCTAATTTTTGTACTTTTAGTAGAGACAGGGTTTCACCATGTTGGCTTTTTGAGACAAGGTCTTGCTTTGTTGCCCAGGCTGGAGTGCAATGGTGTAGTCACAGCTAACTGCTGCTTTGACATCCTGGGCTCAAGGGATCCTCCCACCTCAGCCTCTTACGTAGCTGGGACTACAGGTGTGCACCACCACACCCAGCTAATTAAAATGTTTTTTTTTTTTAGAGATGGGCCTCACTGTGTTGCCCAAGCTGGTCTCAAACTCCTGATCTCAAATGATCCTCCCTCCTTGGCCTCTCCCAAAGTGCTGGGATTACAGACATGAGTCACCACACTCAGTCAAGGCAGTCAAATTTTATGAGCCTGTTTTCTCATAGTAATTATTCAACACATGTTAATTTAGTGTTATCTGTAAAATGAAGATAATAATATTTAGCTTATACCCTTGGCAGGGGCAATAGATAATGTGTGTCAAATATTAGCAAACAGTATAATATACTGTGTATACAGGCGGACATTGGGCATTTACTCTGTGCCAGGTATTGTGGTAAATGCATTACACAATATCTCATTTCCTCCTCATAACAATCTGGTTAAATGGATACAGTTATTATATCCATTTTACAGATGAGGAAACTGAGAGTTAGAGAAGTTAAATAAACTTACCCAGGTCATGGAGCTTGGTAAAGAGATTCAAGAACTTTGCTATGTGGTAATGCTTTTTAAACTTGCTCATCATAATTACCATTTGGCATATTGTTAACAATGCACATCTCAGGATTCAGGAATTCTGGGATAAGATCACAAATCTGTATTTTCTACAAACACCATAGATGAATCCTATGACTGGCCAAGTTTAGAGATGGTTGCTATGGTGCTTCTCATCAATATTGAATCAATATTAAATAAAAAATAAGCTAACTACAAATTTTGGTTTGGAGGATTAGGGAAATGTGTAGGATTTTGACAGAAATGAGAAAGACCAGGCTCCTGAAGGAAGGGATAACATGTACAAAGGTAAGAGGCTTAATGTGTGGGTTGTGCTTAGGAGTTTCAGTAACAAGAGCTAACATTTACTTAGCACTTCCTGGGAGCAGGTACTATCCTGAGTATGTTACCTACATTATCTTACTTAATCTTCGCACACAGTTTTGCGAGGTGGTAGCGTTATTTTTCTCATTTACAGATGCAGAAACTGAAGGGCAAAAAGGGAAAGCAAGTTGCATGAGAGCACACAGGGCCAGGCGCGTGGCTCACGTCTGTAATCCCAGCACTTTGGGAGGCCGAGGCGGGTGTATCACGAGGTCAGAAAATCGAGACCATCCTGACTAACATGGTGAAACCCCGTTTCTACTAAAAAGACAAAAAAAAAAAAAAAGTTAGCCAGGCGTGGTGGCGGGTGCCTGTAGTCCCAGCTACTCGGGAGGCTGAGGTAGGAGAATGGCATGAACCCCGGAGGCGGAGCTTGCAGTGAGCCGAGATCCCGTTACTACACTTCAGCCTGGGCGACAGAGCGAGACTCCATCTCAAAAAAAAAGCACACAGCTAGCAAGAGGTCAGGCCAGGATTTGAAACTAGACAACCCAATGCCGAGCCTGCCTCTCCTAACCCACATGCCACATAGCAAGAGAAAACCATGGGAGGAAATTCTGGAAAGGCAAACTTGGACCAAGCTGGTAATATTAGCTGTCTGCTCTGTTAGAGCACGTTCTATGGGCCAGCTTCTCTGTGTGGATTGCATCCCACCCTCATAGCAACCAAATTAAAGTACTGAAGCTCAGGAGGTGTATGGAATTTGGCCAACATAGCCACTCTGTCACAAGGATTAGATTGAAACCTTGGTCTGTCTTTACTGTTCAAATCCTTATTTTTCTATTATTTCACAACCGTCTTACTTCAAATTGTGAGGACCTTAAATACTGTAGCTTCATAATTACTTTAAAGATAATTTATTTCATGCTTATCTGTTCTGTAGGGGGCAAGTCTACCCCCAAAGCCTGAGGAAGCTGAGAGGTTGAAGAAGGAGGCTGAGAAGTCTTGTTTCTTAGAAAGAAACACTTAATAGGGATTTATAAACAGAAGCCATGTCTGAGGGCAGACAAGATGGTGGATCCCAGCACCATCACCCACTCCAGATCCAGGGCTTATATATCACAGGGAAAGACTATGTAGGGCAATTGAAGTTGACCTGCTAGGGAAGGGCAAGAACACTATGTCTTGGCATAGAATTTGACTAGGGGCAGGATTTATAGTCAAGGTCATTTTGACCTATGGGCAGGATTTTTGGCAAGTACATGCTCTTACTCAAGGAGCAGTAGATAAAATAGAAATCTTAGAGGCACTCTCAGAACTGAGGTTAATCAGAAGTCATCATGTGGACTAGCATCTAAGATGGAGTCACTTCAGCCTCCACACCATCATGCATCCAATGAATAGTCATGTAGTCCATGCACTGGGCTAAAGATACAGAACTACGGAAAACAAAGGTGTGGTCATGTCCTGGTGGGGGTCACAGCCTTGTGTGGAGATAGACACATAAACAATTAATTCTAATAGTAGGAGAGTATAAAAAAGCACTCTATCTAGAGAACAGGGAGAACTAAATTTTCCCTGAGGGAGCAGAGAATTAGAGATGGTGTCTGAGCACAGACTTAAAGAATAAGCACAAGAGACATGTTGCTTAAGATTAATGGGGCCGGGCGCGGTGGCTCACACCTATAATCCCAGCACTTTGGGAGTCTGAGGTGGGCAGATCATGAGGTCAGGAGTTCGAGACCAGCCTGATCAACATGGTGAAATCCCATCTCTACTAAAAATTCAAAGAATTAGCTGGGTGTGGTTGTGCGCGCCTGTAATCCCAGCTACTCAGGAGGCTGAGGCAGGAGAATTGGTTGAACCCGGGAAGTGGAGGTTGCAGTGAGCCAAGATTACGCCACTGCACTCCAGCGTAGCAACAGAGCAAGACTCTGTCTCAAAAAAAAAAAAAAAAAAAAAAAAAAAAAAATTAATGGTAGGATGGAAAGTTAAAGCTGATTGAGAGGAGGCAAACTATTAGTTTAGTCAGCAGTCAGGAAGCTATTCCACTAGTTCGGGAATAAGATGAGGGAGACAACGAGATCCTAAATTAAGGCTGTGAGACTAAAGGAGAGAGAGGGAGTGGAGAATATTGTGCATGGTGAACACGCAGTTATCAGGTCCTTCTCTGTGTTCTCTCCTGGACTGGAGGATTTATAGAGGAAAAGGGTGTGAGGGTGCAAATTTAAATCCTTGTAATTTACTCCCTGATCCAGCAGGTTGACCTCTTGTGCATAAAACTACTCCACCCAGACTATCTTAATTACTTAATTTAAAGGTCTTTTAGGGTTCGAAGTTTCCCGTTTGGCAAGCAAATGCTTTGGGGAGAGTGACTGATGTCTGGGAGGTAATGAATGAGAGGTCAAGACAAATTTTCTCAAATGTTTAGTTTTGCTAAAGCCTCTGACAGCTTATAAATGAAAATTCTTTGAGTAACTCTTTTATTGTAAGTATACTATTTTTATATCCATGTTTACATTAAGTAATCAAGACTCAGTTCTGAAAACAAGTACAAGTATTTACATCTTTCTCTTTCCTCATTTTTCCCCTCCTCTGTTCCCCCCGCCTCCGCAACAAAGTTGTTCAGAGTCTTCTATGAGTTAAACATGAGCTGGGTCATTCCTGGTCACAAATTATAGACATGATTGTCTTGAACCCCTGTTCGCAGTCCTATGGGAGTCCGAAACTCACCCTACGATGACTGCATTCCCAGGAGACTTACAATGTGTTCCTGTTCAAACTCCTGCTTTTCCTCAGTTTGTAGGCTGATTCATCATTGGCAAAACTTGCTTCTTCCTGCTTAATAGGGAGTTCAGTCCCTTTCACTTCAAGCACGTGGCATAGGACTCATTGAAGACTGAGGGACACAGAAAAGGGTTTATGTTGCAGGAAGACAAATATCTTCAAATCTAAAAAGTCATCCAACCTTACCATTAACAGTGACTTTTTACTGTCATATTCTCTCACCCAGAACAGACTGCCAGTCACACCACTTTCTTCTCCTCCTCCTAGTGTCTTTTCTCCTCCCTTAAATTCTCCTGTTTGTTTTATGGGAAGGTATCCAATTCCCAGCAGCCTATACTCTCAGATCCATTGGATATCAAAATGACCCAAGAGTCCAACAGAACAGCAGGGGCTCTTTATTTAATAGAATCCAGCTTCTTAGATGGGAATTGATGGTTATAAATAGCTGGTCTGCTTCTTCTCCCCTGTCTACCCATCATTCTCTGCTTCTGTTATTACACGATATCTTCTCTTTAGGAGATTCTGTCTCTTGGGAATAAGGCCTAATAAAGATTTGTAAAATGTGGTAAATGGACACCAGGAAAGAAGCAATTTGTACCTAAAGGGAGTTGTGGGGGTTAAGAGGAAGTTCTTTCGTCCGTCAGTCCATCCATCCATCCATCCATCCATCCAACCATCCAGCCACCTATCCATTGACAAAAAGATTATCTCCTTGGCTAAACTCTACTCTGGCTTTCCTGAGCTCTTTTCTCAACTAGGTCAACTTTTGGGCTTCTGTGTTCATCTCTGAATTTTACAATTTTAGCAAGAATTCTGCTAAGTCATTTTAACCATAACTGCCTACCCTCGATATATGATTACCCTCGATATCCCCCAGGTGATGTCTGATATCCTGGCCTGCAAGGATATCAGGATTCAGCAAGAATCCTGTTAGGTCAGTTTAGCCAGAATTCTTCCTTACCTCAATGTTTCCTCTCAGTAGATTTCCATTCACTGACCTCTCTGCTTCTTAGCTATAAATTTCCACTTTTCCTTGTTGTATTTGGAGTCAAGCCCAATTTCTCTGTCCTTCTGTAAGACCCCCTTGTAGCAGCTCTCCTGTATACTTATTATAATAGCCTCACTTGACTAAAGTTCACCTTATTGTTCTTAACACGTTTCAGAATGAACAATTTTTTTCTTTAACACCAGCCATCCATCCAGCTAACAAACAGTGACTGAGAGCTGGCTAAGTGCCAGACGCTGCTCTAGCTATTGGGTATATCGTGATGAACAAAACAGCAAAGGTCCTGTCCTATCGGAGTTTATATTCTAGTTGGGGGGATATAAAGCTTCTTTCATGACTTGAGGGAAGGATAGAAGTTCTCTGTGTAGGTAAGAGAATCAGGATTCTCCTAACAGAGAGAAGAGAATACATAGAAGCACAAAGGCAAGAAATAGCAAGAATATAACTAAACTGCCAAAAAATTTAGTATAGTTGGCTCATGCCATGTGCAGTAGGAAGGCAAGGATGAGGGAGATGAGGTAGGGCCAGTCATGCCTGCAGCTGGGAGTTTGGGTATTATCCCATGGCGAGGGGAAGGTCTGATCATTTGTGCAATATCTCTGTCTTCCTTCATCCTGCCACTGTGCCCTGTCCTTCTTCTATTTCAGTCAGATGTGTGCTTGTCATCCCCACCAAATGAGTCAGATAAGATGAGAGTATTAATTTATTTGAGCAGCCATATGTCTACATCATTTGGAGAAAAGGCACCAGACCCACTGTGTACTCTCAAATAATGTGATTAGGGCTAGGTTGAAAGCAGCAAACCTCCGCCCTTCCTAATCAGTTCTGCCTGCTTCAGCCCACTTCACTTCTCAGTTTGTCTTCTCAGCAAAGTCTTACTTCCTTAACTCCCCACTCCTCGGGCCCTTTTACCCACCACACACACACTTTGCCCATCTTATAGATTTATAGCTGTCCTGTTCTTGTTATTTGTTACGGCAAATTACAATATTCAGTGATTTCTATAATGAAGAAGGGATAAATTTTTTAGAATCTCTCTCCCTTTATGTGGGGGAAGTTACTGTAATATGAAATATGATCCCATCCTAATCTCCTCACACCTTACATTCGTGGAATTCCAAAGGCAAGAGTTGGACACGAATTTAGAGACTGTCTTGTCCAAATGCTTCATTTTAGAAAAATCTTTTTGTCTCAGAGAAACTTATCTAAAATGAACAAGCTCTGGAGTTAGAAGCAACAGAGGCACATCCTAGTTCCCTTACTCATGGGTGGGTATGTAGGGGTGTGTGCGTGTGTGTGTGTGTGTACATGTTTGGGTGTTAGAGGGGATGTGTGGTGGCAGGTCCTGGTCTAGACAGGGAAGTGAAAAGGTCAGCCACAATCCCATGTACCTGGGCTTTGTGGCTGCTGGCACACTCCTGCAGGCGTTGAGACAGCAGAGGATGCAGGCCATCTGGCCACAACCCCAGCAGCAGGGATCCCCTCCTCTCTGCTCGAGGGTTAAGCTTTGCCATGTTCCTGCTCCTTTCAGTCTCGGCTTTTATTGCTCCTGCTACTTCTATGGACGCAGAAGGTTAATAACTTGAAAGAAACCAACTAATCAGTGTTTATGGCTTCTGCTGACTCTCAGTTTCTTCTGGTTAAGGTTCCTGCCTTCTGGTTCTCTCCGTGGTTCCTTCAGCTTGTGCCCATTGCTAACTCTCTTTCCTTCTATCCTTCACACCCCTGAAGAGAGAGGGATTGGTTGGTTCATTTAGTTTCACAGTTATTTCTTATGGACAAAGTTCTTGTGCCAGACTCTCATGAAAGCTGCCACTGGGCCTGTGGATCAGTTGTCCTGGGGCCACCCCATGACCAGGGTGGCCATAGTCTGCCTTCATCAGAAGGGACTACGGAGATGGCAGGCCCTAACATGTGTCAAACCTTCTCTTCAAGCAGACTCTGTTAGTGACTATTAGTGACTATGGTGGAGCCTAAATTCAGGCATTCACATGCCTCATTCGCCCGCTCCCTAGTTCTGTGTATCTCTTCCTTACCAGTGTCCTGCCTCTTAGCTCCTCATTCTCCTGTGGCACCCTGTTGTTTCTCCTCCACTGCAGAGCAAGGCCCTCTCTCTCAGATCTTGGTATTATTGAACAGGATCTACTTAATTAATTATAACTGAAAACAGCTCACTCTGTTTCTTTGAGTATTTACATTTTTAATGATACCTTAAGCTGAACAAATTCTCCTCTAATGTGATATTTCAGACAGCTAGAAGGAAAGAAAGATTTGGGAGGGAGCACATTTCCCCGGACTACTCCAATTATCATGTAAACAAACAGTCATTTATTCTCTGTGTCAATCAATGCAGTTCCAAACTTCTATTAAATATCTCACTACCACCTCTATTTCTTGATGATGATTGAGATATTAATGATTTTTTTTTGTGAGACACACAGAATAGGGCTGTTGAAACTGGCAGAAATAATCACATTTTATGCTCTAAAAGAGGCTCAGAAGAAACAAAACAAAGGACAGGAAAATCTTTTTATAAGGGGGAAATGTTTCTAATTTAAGGACTCTCAAACTTGCCATCACCCATTGCACTAAAGCAAAGCTAAGTTGTCATTCACGTATCTGGAATTAGTTCTGTATTCTCAAGGAGTTATTATTATTATTATTATTATTTTTGAGATGGAGTCTCGCTCTGTCGCCCAGGCTGGAGTACAGTGGCCGGATCTCAGCTCACTGCAAGCTCCGCCCCCGGGTTTACGCCATTCTCCTGCCTCAGCTGTCTGAGTAGCTGGGACTACAGGCGCCCGCCACCTCGCCCGGCTAGTTCTTTGTATTTTTTAGTAGAGACGGGGTTTCACCGTGTTAGCCAGGATGGTCTCGATCTCCTGACCTTGTGATCCACCCGTCTGGGCCTCCCAAAGTGCTGGGATTACAGGCTTGAGCCACCGTGCCCGGCCAGGATTTATTCTTTAGTCAATAATTATTATTCTAGTGTCTACTATAGACTGGGTGATATTCAAGAAATGTCAATTAGTATCTTATACTGAGTAAGGAGCAGCCATGGAGATACCCATTGTAAATATTTTTATTTTTACATTCATTTGCATTTGTCTTAAATGAAAGAGAGAATATGTTTATGTACATGTGTGGGTATATATTTATTAATAGTCTATCTTAACTTCAAGTTATATTAGCAAGATTTTTATATAAATAAACATGTAAGAAGATGTCATTCTCAAAAGATAGTATTCTTGTGACTATATAATATTCTATCATTTCAATAGACATGATCATTCCCCCTGTTAATATTAGGGTTGTTTTAATATTTTCACTATTGCAATGACGCTACAATTATCCTTCTATATAAATCATTATTTACATTGATTATTATTCCTTAGAATAGATTCCCAGATCTGGAAGTACTGGGCCGAAAAGCAGGAAGGTTTTTAAAGTAAGAAAGTTATCTTTGATGTTAGTTGTAAAGAAGTTGCAATGGTAGACATAGAAGCAATGCCAGAACTCTTTTCTCAAGTGGAGAAAAATGCGTTAGTAGTGTTGAGTTTTCTCCATCATGAGAAGGAAGTCTATTTTTAAGAAGTGACTTCCAGTTCATGCCTGTAATCCTGTAATCCCAGCACTTTGGGACTCTGAGGAGGGTGGATCACCTGAAGTCAGGAGTTCAAGACCAGCCTGGGCAACATGGTGAAATCCCATCTCTGCTAAAAATACAAAAATTAGCTGGGCCTGGTGGTAATCCCAGATACTCAGGAGGCCAAAGAATGAGAATGGCTTGAACCCAGGAGGCAGAGGTTGCTGTGAGCCGAGATTGTGCCATTGCATTCCAGCCTGGGTGACAGAGTGAGACTCCATTTAAAAAAATAAAATAAAATAAGTGACTTTCACTTTAGCCTACATTTTTTTGTTCAAGAAACATGTAACTGGGGTTTGGAGTCCTTTAATATCATTAACCACCCTCCACTGCCACATTAACAGTATTCTCCTGTCAGTCGACTCTGTCTACTCTAAGAATAAAATCCCAAGGCCTTTCATGACTTGAAACATCCACATAATCTGGCCCCTGCCTGCCTTTCCAGCCATGTTGTGACATTCTCCCCTTCCTTACTCTGCAACCACACACTCCTCCTTCAGTTCCTGAGTGTGCCAACCTCTCTCAAAGGCCTTAGTCTAGTCATTTCTGTCTGGAATGTTTTCCCCTCGTGATCTTTACATGGTCTAGCTCTTTCTTTTCCTACAGAACTCAAGTATTTTTTATCTTTTTTTTTTTTTTTTTTAAATTTCAGTAGCTTTTTGGGAACAGGTGGTGTTTGGCTACATGAATAAGTTCTTTGGTGGTGATTCCTGAGATTTTGGTGCACCCATCACCCGAGCAGTGTACACCGTACCGAATGTGTAGTCTTTTATCCCTCACCACCCCCATCCTTTCCCCCGAGTTCCCAAAGTCCACTGTATCATTCTTATGCCTTTGCATCCTCATAGCTTAGCTCCCACTTATGAGTAAGAACATGTTTAGCGTTCCATTCCTGAGTTACTTCACTTAGAGTAATGGTCTCCATCTCCATCCAGGTTGCTGCAAATGCTATTATTTTGCTCGTTTTTAAGGCTGAGTAGTAATCTACTATATCTGTGTATACCACAATTTATTTACCTACTTGATTGATGGGCATGTGAGCTGGTTCCATATTTTTGCAATTGCCAATTGTGCTGCTATAAACATGCATGTGCAAGTATCCTTTCCATATAATGACTTCTTTTCCTCTGGATAGATACTCAGGAGTAGGATTACCGGATCAAATGGAAGTTCTACTTTTAGTTCTTTAAGGAATTTCCAGAGTTTTCCATAGTGGCTGTACTAGTTTACATTCCCACCAGCAATGTAAACATGTTCCCTTTTCACTGCATCCATGCCAACCTTTATTATTATTGTTTGATTTTTGGACTATGGTCATCCTTGCAGGAGTAAGGTGGTATCATATTGTGGTTTTGATTTGCATTTCCCTGATCATTAGTGATGTTGAGCACTCTTCATGTTTGCTGGCCATTTGTATATCTTTTTTAATGCAAATTATCTATTCAGGTCCTAGCTCACTTTTTGATGGAATTGTTTGATTTTATCTTGCCGATTTGTTTGAGTTCCGTGTAGATTCTGGATATTAGTCCTTTGTCAGATGTATGGATTATGAAGATTTTTCCTGGAGTAAACATGCCTGTTTACTCTGCTGATTGCTTCTTTTGTTATACAGAAGCTTTTTAGTTTGGTTAAGTCCCATGTATCTATCTTTGTTTTTGTTGCATTTGCTTTTAGATTCTAGGTCATGAAGTCTTTGCCCAAGCCAATGTCTAGAAGGGTTTTCCCCATGTTATCTTCTAGAATTTTTATGGTTTCGGGTCTTAGATTTAAGTCTTTGATCCATCTTGAATTGATTTTTGTATAAGGTGAGAGATGAGAATCCAGTTTCATTCTTCTACATGTGGCTTGGCAATTATCGCAGCACCATAAACTCTGAAATCCCTGGAGACCAGCACGGTGACTAGCATGTAGTAGTAGACACTTGATAACTATTTGTCATTACATTTCCAGTGGATTTTACCAGTTGTGGCACTGGGACAAAGTGTCCTATGAGATATTCAATCTAAAGCCAGATTTTAAAGGGAGAAACTTGGTCTTCAGGCCCAAGGTTGAAGTTGATCTGCGTTACCTGGTGTGGTAGTTAAACAATGTCCCCAAAAAGACATTCATGTCCTAATTCCCAGAACCTGTGAATATCTCAGAATGAAACAGAGGTTTGCTTGGCCAAACAGCCAGTCAACAACCCACCCCAGGGTTGGGGTAGCTGTGACCTAGGTGTAAAGGCCTGAACTCCAATTTTTAAGTGCCTGTCTCAGAAGAAGTCTGAACTGCAGAAGGCACAGCATCCACTGAAGCCCAAATAAAACCAGTAGAAGAACCTTTGTGATTACATTTATGGCCCACTGGATAATCCAGGACAGTCCCCCCCATCTCAAGGCTCTTTACTCAGTTATACCTGCAAAGTCTCTTTTGCCATATAAGATCAGATGCTCAACTCAAATATGGGTAAAAATCTGAAATGGACTTCAACATGTGCTCTCTGCGAGCTGGTTGTTAGAGAGTGGCTTAGAGTAATTGAAACAACATAGATGATGGCATCAGCCTTTGGTTTGAATCTAAGATTAGGCATTTACTAACTAGCTGCGTGGCCTTGGACCAGTCATCTAACCTAGCTGAGATATAGTTTTCTTACCTGAAAAATGTCAGTAATATCTACCATGCAAGATAGTTGTGGAGATTGGAAAGTCTATTAATAATGTGCTGAGTACATAGTAGCTTTGCAAAGTGGTGATTATTATTATTACTGGGATCTCTTCCAGGAAACCATTGCTAGAGTCATGGATCAGGGACTAAGATTTGTCTTAGGTTGGTGTGCCTGCTCCCTGACCCCAAATACCAAAGAAAGAAGCAGATATCAGAAAGGGAGTACTAAGGGATTATGTCCATTACTCTGCCCCCTCCCCTACTCCCGGTCTCAAACCCTGTTCAGCACCATCAGGCAAACCATAAAATAGGAAATATGTGTATTTCCCCACCTGGTAGAAAGCCTATGAAACTTCTGTGCAAAAAGTTACCTTTCAGTCCCGTTTTCTTCACCTCTAAAATAAGGTTAATAATAGTACCTCCCATACAAGATTATTGTAAATACAGAAATTAGATAATGCATGTAAAACACATACCAAGGCAGTTGCTGTGGTGGTAGTGGCAATGGGATCCTGGAGGTGCTGATAATGAGGAGGAGGATGGTAATGATGATGATTCAATGAGAGTGGTTAGTTTTCCTGGTTAAATTCAGCAGACACCTTGGCAATTGACAGCTCTCACCTGGCCTTAAGGCAGAAAATTCTCTCTGTCTCTCTCCTTAAAACAACACAAATTTATTCTCTTACAGTTTTAGGGGTCAGAAATTCGAAATCAGTCTTACTGGACTACAGTCAAGGCATAGGCTGGGCTGCATTCTGCTGGAGGCTCTAGGGGAGAATCTCTTTCCTTGCTTTTTTCAGCTTCCAGAAGCCACCTACATTCCTGGCTTCATAGCTTTCCTCCTCCGTCTTCAAAGGGCATCACTCTTGTTGCTGCTTCCATCAACATATCTTCTTCTTCCTTTGACCTTCTGTCCCCCGTCTTATAAGAACCCTTGTGATTACATTTATAGTCCACTAGATAACTCAGGATAATCTCATCTCAAGATCCTAAGCTCAGTTACACCTGCAAAGTCTCCTCAACTCAGTTACACCTGCAAAGTCTCCTTGTCTATATAAAGTAACATTCATGGGATCTGGCCATTTAAGACGTGAATATTTTAGGGGGAGGTTATTCAGTTTACCACAACCATCCATGGCCTGTCCCCCACTTCCACACTTCCTCAGGTAGACTTCACAATCTGTCTTTGTGAATCTTCCACTGCATGCACCCTTAACATGCTTGCCCTTCCCTCTTTCTGTTGTAAGCTTCACCGCTGGGTAACCTAGCCCTCCACCTACTACAGGTCTGCACCCAGGCAGCTCAACAAGTCTGGACTGAAACACAATTATGCCAGTGTGTCCACCTGACATTTTAAACCCCAGATCTCAGGCAGGTTCTCAGTGCTAAGGCAGAATTCTTGACATAGCCAGGGCGCAGACAGTCTGGGGTGAGGAGAATAATTCAGGCTTGAGATAATTCACAAAGCCAATGAATGACAGATAGGAAGGGTTAAACAGGGTAGGAAAATCCCATGTGGATTTAAAAAACAAATTTTGAGGAACATTTGCTCTGATTGTGAAGACTTTGTGTGTGAAGGCTTCTTGGTGATGAAATTCTAAGGCAAAAAAATTGTGCAGTCAGCCCAAAACAAAGGAATCAATTCCAAGTCTGCTAAGAAGCTTGTGGAAAAAGGTCTTGTAAGTACAGGGCTTAACTTCTTATGGGGGAAGACAGAAAATGATAAGATAAACACAGAAAGAAAAAAATGTAATACCAGGTAGAGAAAAATGCTGATAAAGGCAAAATAGGACAGTGGATGGAGAATGACAGGGATTGCTCTTTTAGAACGGGGGCCAGAGAGGGCTTCTCTGAAGTGATGACTGTGAGTGCAGAATACAGTGAAGGAGTGAGAAAAGAGGTCGGCAGGCAGAGAGAACAGCAAGTGCAAAATCCTCAAGGCAGGGTTTGTTTGGCAAGTTTAAGGGACAGCACGGAAGTCAGTGTGGCTGGAGCAGAGTGAGCACAGAAGGGAGTGATACATGAAGTTGGAGGGGATTCCAGAGGTCACACCATGGAGGGGCTTTGAGGACTTCATGTCATTGTTTGGCTGCTCCTTTGATGTAGGAGACAGATGCCCTTCTCCCTGTATCCACTGGAGAGTCATACTGCATTCAGCAATAGCCTGCTCATGTGTCACCTCTGCCGAGAAGCCCTCTGGTATCTCCTAGAGGCATTACTGACAGGCCTCCTGCATTCTCGCCTGGCTCTGGGAGTATGTGATGGAAAACCAAGTGTTTTTCTTACACACCCAATATAGAATACATCACCTCTGGTCACCAAAATGTGTGTGGGGATTTTTTTTCTCACACACCAAAAGCAATTTTCCAGTGAACACTGTTAAAGCAACCTCAAGATGGGCTGAGAAGGACTCTGTAATTTTATATTTGAGACCTGGTGGATGAACTGTAACTTTATTAAGATAAGCAGACAAGACTGAAAACCTAACTTAGGAGTATGTGCCTGTAACAATAGCTGAGTCTTGACCAATCCCAGAGGCCATACTTCAACCACTCATAGACTGTTAAGTGTTCAAACTGTGTTCAAATAAGGCAAACACCAACCTGTAACCAATCCAGCTGTTTCCGTACCTCACTTCTGATTTCTGTACGTCACTTCCCTTTTTTGTCTGTAAATTTGTTCTGACCACGAGGCATGCTTGGAGTCTCTCTGAATCTGCTGAGTCTGAGGGCGGCCCTATCCGCGGATCATTCATTGCTCAATTAAACTCCTTTAAATTTAATTCAGCTGAAGTTTTTCTTTTAACACCACCAACTAGGTGTCCTATAATTTAACTCAATAATGACACTATCTACCTGGAATTAGAGTCAGATTTCACAGGTTAAGAGCACAGTCCTACAAAACTGCCATCCAACTTCAGATGCCCATCACAAGGAGTAGGTCACCTATACTTCTGACCAAATGGCTGTAAATCGGAGTTCCTCCTCCTTGAGTTTGATTAATTTGCTAGAGGCTTACAGAACTCAGGGAAACACCCTACTTAATCTACCCATTTATTATAAGGGATATTACAAAATATACAGATGAAGAGCCAGATGGAAGAGATGCATACATAGGGCAAGGCGTGCGGGAAGGGACACAGAGCTTCTAGGCCCTTACGGGGCAGGAGCCTCTACCTATTCAGCCATGTGGAAGCTCTCTAAACCATGGTCCCTTTGGATTTATATTGAAGCTTCATTACATAGATATAATTGATTACATTTCTGGTCATCGAGGATCCATTCAACCTTCAGCCCCTCTTGCCTCCTCTGAGATCAGAGGATGGGGCTTAAAGTTTCAACCTTTAGTCATATGATTGGTTCCCCTGGCAAACAGCCTCCATCCTGAGGCTATCCAGAAGCCCACCAAAAGTTGCCTGCCTCACTAGAACAAAAGATGGTCCTATTACCCAGGACGTTCTAAAGGATTTAGGAGCTCTGTATCAGACACTCCTATCACTCAGGAAATTACAAAGGGTTTAGAAGTTCTGTGTCAGGAACTAGGGTCAAAGACCAAATATTAGAACAAAAGATTCTCCTAGTACCTCTGTCTACAAGATAGAGCACTTCTATCAAATCAGGAACAGAGACCAAACACATGTTTCTAACTAGATGGCGGTATCACAAGTACCTTACCTTGGGGGAAGTTAACACTTCTCAAGATCACAGTCTCTGTATAGGACAAAGTTACCTTCCTGTGAGAGTTGAAATGACCCATCCCTCCCCAAGCCCCAGTATCTGAGTCACCACCATGTAATAGGATCTTTTAGAGGATTTGTTTTTTCCTCCTTTATTTGAAAAGCTATTTTGCTTCCTTCTCCATTGTCTGATTCTGTTTACATCTCATATTTTTGCCTTTTTACATAATTCACATTCTTGGCGTTTGGGGTGGTAAGGAGTTCACAAGTATAGGAGGGGTCAGGTAGGAGGAGAGGTGAGAGAAGAGGGAGGAGCTTGGACAAAGAAGCTGAGAGCATAAGATCAAAAGAAGAGTAAAGAAACGAAATAGAAAAAAAGAAGGGGCAGTCTGATCCCTGGGAAGTCAGCCCTCACGCCATTGCTGTCGATGGGAGTGGGCCTCCTTGACTCCTGCCTGCTGTAGCTAAAATGCCAGAGGGCTGCGGGGCTCATATTTGAGGATATGAAGGGTGAAAATAAGCCTCGTGTTTTAAATGCAGTCATTAAACTGGCTAACATTAAGGACTAAAAAGGCAAAATCCAATGTTAAAAATAATAAAGATAATATATAACTTTTTTTTGATGGATCTCATCACTCTGATGTATTTTTTTATTATTATTATACTTTAAGTTCTAGGGTACATGTGCACAACATGCAGGTTTGATACATAGGTATACATGTGCCATGTTAATTTGCTGCACCAATAAACTCGTCATTTATATTAGGTGTTTCTCCTAATGCTATCCCTTCCCAAGCCCCCCACCCCCAACAGGCCCCAGTGTGTGATGTTCCCCGCCCTGTGTCCAAGTGTTCTCATTGTTCAGTTCCCCACTATGAGTGAGAACATGTGGTGTTTGGTTTTCTGTTCCTGTGTTAGTTTGCTGAGAATGATGGTTTCTAGCTTCATCCATGTCCCTGCAAAGGACATGAGCTCATCCTTTTTTATGGCTGCATAGTATTCCATGGTGTATCTGTGCCACATTTTCTTTTTTTTCTTCCATATCTTGGCTTTTATTAATAATGCTGCAAAGAACATGGGAGTTAAATATTTTTCAACATATCAATTGTATTTGCTTTGTATATATACCCACTAGTGGGATTGCTGAATAACATAGTTCTTTTTTTTATATATATATACTTTAAGTTCTAGGGTACATGTGCACAATGTGCAGGTTTGTTACATATGTATACCTGTGCCATGTAGGTGTGCTGCACCCATTAACTCGTCATTTACATTAGGTATATTTCCTAATGCTATCCCTCCCCCTTCCCTGCACTCCACAACAGGCCCTGGTGTGTGATGTTCCCCTTCCTGTGTCAAAGTGTTCTCATTGTTCAATTTCCACCTATGAGTGAGAACATGTGGTGTTTGGTTTTTTGTCCTTGTGATAGTTTGCTGAGAATGATGGTTTCCAGCTTCATCCATGTCCCTACAAAGGACTTGAACTCATCCTTTTTTATGTCTGCATAGTATTCCATGGTGTATATGTGCCACATTTTCTTAATCCAGTCTATCATTGATGGGCATTTGGGTTGATTCCAAGTCTTTGCTTTTGTGAACAGTGCTGCAATAAACATACATGTGCATGTGTCTTTACAGTAGCATGACTTATAATCCTTTGGGTATATACCCAGTAATGGGATGGCTGGGTCAAATAGTATTTCTAGCTCTAGATCCTTGAGGAATCGCCACACTGTCTTCCATAATGGTTGAACTGATTTACACTCCCACCAACAGTGTAAAAGCATTCCTATCTTTCCACATCCTCTCCAACATCTGTTGTTTCCTCACTTTTTAATGATTGCCATTCTAACTGGCATGAGATGGTATCTCATTGTGGTTTTGATTTGCATTTCTCTGATGACCAGTGATAATGAGCATTTTTTCATGTGTCTGTTGGCTGCATAAATATCTTCTTTTGAGAAGTGTCTGTTCATATCCTTTGCCCACTTTTTGACGGGGTTGTTTTTCTTGTAAATTTGTTTGAATTCTTTGTAGATTCTGGATATTAGCCCTTTGTCAGATGGGTAGATTGCAAAAACTTTCTCCCATTCCATAGGTTGCCTGTTCACTCTGATGATAGTTTCTTTTGCCATGCAGAAGCTCTGTAGTTTAATTAGATCCTATTTGCCAATTTTGGCTTTTGTTGCAATTGCTTTTGGTGTTTTAGTCATGAAGTCCTTGCCCGTGCCTATGTCCTGAATGGTATTGCCTAGGTTTTCTTCTAGAGTTCTTATGGTTTTAGGTCTAACATTTAAGTCTTTAATCCATCTTGAATTAATTTTTGTATAAGGTATAAGGAAGGGATCCAGTTTCAGCTTTCTACATACAGCTAGCCAGTTTTCTCAGCATGATTTATTAAATAGGGAATCCTTTCCTCATTGCTTGTTTTCGTCCGGTTTGTCAAAGATCAGATGGTTGTAGATGTGTGGTGTTATTTCTGAGACCTCTGTTCGGTTCCATTGGTCTATATATCAGTTTTGGTACCAGTACCATGCTGTTTTGGTTACTGTAGCCTTGTAGTATAGTTTGAAGTTGGGTAGTGTGATGCCTCCAGCTTTGTTCTTTTTGCTTAGGATTGTCTTGGCAATGCAGGTTCTTTTTGGGTCCATATGAACTTTAAAGTAGTTTTTCCAATTCTGTGAAGAAAGTCTTTGGTAGCTTGATAGGGATGGCATTGAATCGATAAATTACCTTGGGTAGTATGACCATTTTCATGATATCGATTCTTCCTGTCCATGAGCATGGAATATACTTACGTTTGTTTGTGTCCTCTTTTATTTCACTGAGCAGTGGTTTGTAGTTCTCCTTGAAGAGGTCCTTCACATCCCTTGTAAGTTGGATTCCTAGGTATTTTATTTTCTTTGTAGTAATTGTGAACGGGAGTTCACTCATGATTTGGCTCTCTGTTTGTCTGTTATTGGTGTATAGGAATGCTTGTGATTTTTGCACACTTTTGTATCCTGAGACTGCTGAAGTTGCTTATCTGCTTAAGGAGATTTGGGGCTGAGATGATAGGGTTTTCTAAATACACAATCATGTCATCTGCAAACAGGGACAATTTGACTTCCTCTTTTTCTAATTGAATACCCTTTATTTCTTTATCTTGCCTGGTTGCCCTGGCCAGAACGTCTAACATGATGTTGAATAGGCATGGTGAGAGAGGGCATCTTTGTCTTGTACCAGTTTTCAAAGAGAGTGCTTCCAGTTTTTGCCCATTCAGTGTGATACTGGCTGTGGGTTTGTGACAAATAGCTCTTATTGTTTTGAGATACGTTCCATCAATACCTAGTTTATTGAGAGTTTTTAGCATGAAGGTTGTTGAAATTTGTTGTAGGCCTTTTCTGCATCTATTGAGATAATCATGTGGTTTTTGTCGTTGGTTCTGTTTATGTGATGGATTACATTTATTGATTTGTGTATGTTGAACCAGCCTTGCATCCCAGGAATAAAGCTGACTTGATTGTGGTGGATAAGCTTTTTGATGTGCTGCTGGATTTGACTTGCAAGTATTTTATTGAGGATTTTCACATCAATGTTCATCAGGGATATTGGTCTAAAATTCTCTTTTTTTGTGTGTGTCTCTGCTAGGCTTTCGTATCAGGATGATGCTGGCCTCATTTTATGAGTTAGGGAGAATTCCCTCTTTTTCTATTGATTGGAATAGTTTCAGAAGGAATGGTACCAGCTCCTCTTTGTACCTCTGGTAGAATTCGGCTGTGAATCCATCTGGTCCCGCACTTTTTTTGGTTGGTAGGCTATTAATTATTGCCTCAATTTCATAGCCTGTTATTGTTCTATTCAAAGATTCAACTTCTTTCCGGTTTAATCTTAGGAGGTTGTATGTGTCCAGGAATTTATCCATTTCTTCTAGATTTTCTAATTTATTTGCATAGAGGTGTTTACAGTATTCTCTGATGGTAGTTTGTATTTCTGTGGGGTCGGTGGTGATATCCCCTTTATCCTTTTTATTGCGTCTATTTGATTCTTCTCTCTTTTCTTCTTGATTAGTCTTGCTAGCAGTCTATCAATTTTGTTGATCTTTTCAAAAAACCAGCTCCTGGATTCATTGATTTTTTGAAGGGTTTTTTGTGTCTCTATCTCTTTCAATTCTGCTCTGATTTTAGTTATTTCTTGCCTTCTGGTAGCTTTTGAATGTGTTTGCTCTTGCTTCTCTAGTTCTTTTAATTATGATGTTAGGGTGTCAATTTTAGATCTTTCCTGCTTTCTCTTGTGGGCATTTAGTGCTATAAATTTCCCTCTAAACACTGCTTTAAATGTGTCCCAGAGATTCTGACACATTATGTCTTTGTTCTCATTGGTTTCAAAGAACATCTTTATTTCTGCCTTCATTTTATTATTTCTCCAGCAGTCATTCAGGAGCAGGTTGTTCGGTTTCCATGTAGTTGTGCAAGGTTTTGACTGAGTTTCTTAATCCTGAGATGTAATTTGATTGCACTGTGGTCTGAGAGACAGTTTGTTGTGATTTCTGTTCTTTTATATTTGCTGAGGAGTGCTTTACTTCCAATTATGTGGTCAATTTTAAAATAAGTGTAATGTGGTGCTGAGAAGAATGTATATTCTGTTGATTTGGGATGGAGAGTTCTGTAGATATCTACTAGGTCTGCTTGTTGCAGTGCTGAGTTCAAGTCCTAAATATCCTTGTTAACCTTCTGTCTTATTGATCTGTCTAATATTGACAGTGGGATGCTACAGTCTCCCATTATTATTGTGTGGGAGTCTAAGTCTCTTTGTAGGTCTCTAAGGACTTGCTGGGTGCTTCTCTATTGGGTGCATATATATTTAGGATATTTGACTCTTCTTGTTGAATTGATCCCTTTACCATTATGTAATGGCCTTCTTTGTCTCTTTGTTGGTTTAAAGTCTGTTTTATCAGAGACTAGGATTGCAACCCCTGTTTTTCTTTTTGTTTTCCATTTGCTTGGTAGATCTTCCTCTGTCCCCTTATTTTGAGCCTATGTGTATCTCTGCACATGAGATGGGTCTCCTGAATACAGCATGCTGATGGGTCTTGACTCTTTATGCAATTTGCCAGTCTGTGTCTTTTAATGGGGGCATTTAGCCCATTTCCATTTACGGTTAATATTGTTATGTGTGAATTTGATCAATCATTATAATGTTAGCTGGTTATTTTGCCTGTTAATTGATGCAGTTTCTTCATAGCATCAGTGATCTTCACAATTTGGCATGTTTTTGCAGTGACTGGTACTGGTTTTCTTTTCATGTTTAGTGCTTCCTTCAGGAGCTCTTGTAAGGCAGGCCTAGTGGTGACAAAATCTCTCAGCATTTGCTTGTCTGTAAAGGATTTTATTTCTGCTTCACATATGAAGCTTAGTTTGGCTGGATATGAAATTCTGGGTTGAAAATTCTTTTCTAAGAATGTTGAATAAGAATGTTGAATATTGGCCCCCACTCTCTTCAGGCTTATAGTGTTTCTATCAAGAGATCTGCTGTTAGTCTGATAGGCCTCCCTTTGTGGGTAACCTGACCTTTCTCTCTGGATGCCCTTAACATTTTTCCTTCATTTCAACCTTGATGAATCTGACAATTATGTGCCTTGGGGTTGCCCTTCTCGAGGAGTATCTTTGTGGTGGTCTCTATATTTCCTGAATTTGAATGTTGCCCTGCCTTGCTAGGTTGAAGAAATTCTCCTGGATAATATCCTGAAGAGTGTTTTCCAACTTGGTTCCATTCTCCCCATCACTTTCAGGTACACCAATCAAACGTAGATTTTTGTCTTTTCGCATAGTCCCATATTTCTTGGAGACATCGTTCATTTCTTTTTACTCTTTTTTCTCTAACCTTGTCGTCTTGCTTTATTTCATTAATTTGATCTTCAATCACTGATACCCTGTCTTCCACTTGATCAAATCAGCTCTTGAAGCTTGTGCATGCATTACAAATTTCTCGTACCATGGTTTTCAGCTCCATCAGGTTATTTAAGGTCTTCTCTACACTGTTTATTCTAGTTAGCCATTCATCTAACCTTTTTTCAAGGTTTTTATCTTCCTTGCAATGGTTTCAAACATGCTCCTTTAGCTTGGAGAAGTTTGTTATTACTGACCTTCTTAAGCCTACTTCTGTCCACTCATCAAAGTCATTCTCTGTCCTGCTTTGTTCTGTTGTTGGCGAGGAGCTGTGATCCTTTGGAGGAGAAGAGACACTCTGGTTTTTAGAATTTTCAGCTTTTCTGCTCTCATGTCTCCCCATCTTTGTGGTTTTACCTACCTGTGGTCTTTGATGTTGGTGACCTACAGATGGGGTTTTGGTGTAGATGTCCTTTTTGTTGATGTTGATGCTATTCCATTCTGTTTTTTAGTTTTCCTTCTAACAGTCAGATCCCTCAGCTGCAGGTCTGTTGGAGTTTGCTGGAGGTCCACTCCAGACCCTGTTTGCCTGGGTATCCCCAGCAGAGATTGCAGAACAGCAAATATTGCTGCCTGATCCTTCTGCTGGAAGCTTCGGCCCAGAGGGGCACCTGCCTTTATGAAGTGTCTGTTGGCCTCTGCTCAGAGGTGTCTCCCAATTAGGCTACATGGGGATCAGGGACCCACTTGAGGAGGTAGTCTGTCCCGTCTCAGAGCTCAAACACCATGCTGGGAGAACCACTGCTCTCTTCAGAGCTGTCAGACAGGGACATTTAAGTCTGCAGAAGTTGTCTGCTGCCTTTTGTTCAGCTATGCCCTGCCCATCGAGGTGGAGTCTATAGAGGTAGTAGGCCTTGCTTAGCTGCAGTGCCTCCACCCTGTTCGAGCTTCCTGGCCGCTTTGTTTACCTACTCAAGCCTTAGCAATGGTGGACACCCCTCTCCCAGCCAGGTTGCCACCTCGTAGTTAGATCTCAGACTGCTGTGCTAGCAGTGAGCAAGGCTCCGTGGGCATGGGACCCACCGAGCCAGGCATGGGGGAGAGTCTCCTTGTCTGTCGGTTGCTAAGACCTTGGGAAAAGTGCAGTATTTGGGTGAAAGTGTCCCGTTTTTCCAGGTACAGTCTGTCACAGCTTCCCTTGGCTAGGAAAGGGAAATCCCTGACCCTTTGCACTTCCCGTGTGAGATGATGCCCTGCCCTGATTCAGCTTGCCCTCAGTGGGCTGCACCCACTGTCCAACCAACCAGTCCCACTGAGATGAACCAGGTACCTCAGTTGGAAATGCAGAAATCACTCATCTTCTGCGTCGATCATGCTGGGAGCTGCAGACCAGAGCTGTTCCTATTCGGCCATCTTGGGACCAATTGACCCACTCTGGTGTATTTTTAAAAAACAGTATAAAGCCAGGCACAGTGCCTCACACTTGTAATCCCAGTACTGTGGGAGATTGAGGCAGAAGGATCACTTGAGGCCAGGAGTTCAAGACCAACCTGAGCAACATAGGGAGTCTACATGTCTGCAAAAATTTTTAAAATTTAGCTGAGCATGGTGACTCACGCCTGTGGTCTCAGCTACTGTGGAGGCCAAAGTCGGAGGATTGCTTGGGCCTAGGAGTTTGAGGCTGAAATAAGCTGTGATTGAGCCACTGTACTCCAACCTGGGCAACAGAGCAAGACCCTGACTCAAAACAAAAACAAACAAACAAATGAAGGGCACAAATTTTCCAGTTAGGCAGACCTGGGTTCAACTTTTTTTCTTCTTTTAAAAATTTATTTATTTATTTGTAGAGGCAGGGTCTCAATATGTTGACCAGACTGGTTTTCCACTCCTGGCCTCAAGTGATTCCCCCCTGCCTTGGCCTCCCAAAGTGCTAGGATTACAGATTTGAGCCACTGCACTGAGGCTTAAATATATTTGTTATTAAATGACAGATAAAATTGTATGTATATTTATTTACAACATGATATTTTGAAATATATATATATACACACACACGTATGTGTATATGTATGCATATGTATATATACATATATGTATACATGTACATATATGTGTGTGTATATATATGCACACACACACAAGCACGCACACATGTATATACACAGTGGAATGACTAAATCCAGCTAATGAACATGCATGACCTCACAAAGCTGTCATTTTTGTGAAGAGAATACATTCACACTCAGCATTTTTTAGGAGTACCATATATTAATAACTGTAGTCACTGTGTTGTACAATTGAGCTCTTGAATTTATTCCTCCTATCTAAATGAAATTTTGTATTCCTTTACCAACATTCTCCAATCCACCCTTCCCCACTACCCAAGGCCCTGGTAACTTCTATAACTTTCCACTTATATGAGATCAACTTTTTTAGGTTCCACATATGGGTGAGATCATGCAGTATTTGTCTTTCTGGGCCTGATTTATTTACCATAATGTCCTCCAGCTTCATTTATGTTGCTGCAAATGATAAGATTTTCTTCTTTTTTATGACTTAATAGTTTTCCATTATGTGCATTTATTTTCTTTATGTGTTCATCCACTGATGGACACTTAGGTTGATTCCATATCTTGGCTATTGTGAATAATGCTGCAATAAACATGGGAGGGAAGACATCTCTTCAACACATCGATTTCATTTCCTTTGGATATATACCCAGTAGGGGCATTGCTGGGACATATAGTCACTCTATGTTTAGTTTTTTAGGGAACCTCCGTGCCGTTTTCCATAATGACTGTGCTAATTTACATTCCCACCAGCAGTGTGCAAGGGTTTCCTTCCTCCACATCCTGGCCAACATTTGTAATCTTTTGTCTTTTTGATGCTAGCCCTTCCAACAGGTGTAAACTGATGTCTCACTGCAGTTTTAATTTGCATTTTTCTGATGATATGTGATGTTGAGTATTTTTTTCATACGCCTGCTGGCCATTTGTATGTCTTAAGAAATATCTGTTCAGATCTTTTTGACCATTTTTAAATTGGGTTGTTTGTTTTCTTGCTATTGAGTTGTTTGAGGTCCTTAGATATTTTGGATATAAACCCTTATCAGATGCATAGTTTACAAATATTTTCTCCTATTCTGTAGGTTGTTTCTTCACTCTGTCAATTGTTTCCTTGGCTGTGCAGAAGCTTTTTAGCTTGATATATCCCATTTGACTGTCGATTTTTGCTTTTGTTGCCTTTACTTTTGAGGTCACATCCAAAAAGCCATCACCCAGACCAATATCATGAGACTTTCCCCTAAGTTTTCTTCTAATAGTTATATAATTTCAGGTCTTACATTTAAGTGTTTCATCCATTTTGAGTCTATTTTTGTATAGGATATGGGATAATAATCTAATTTTATTCTTCTGCATAAGGATATTCGATTTTCCCAGCATCATTTATTGAAAAGAGTGTTCTTTCCCCTTGTGTGTTCTTGGTACCTTTGTCAAAAATCAGTTGCCTGTAAATACATGGATTTATTCCTGGGCTCTCTATCCTGTTTCATTGGTCTATATGTCTGTTCTTATGCCAATACCATGCTCTTTTCATTACTATCTCTTTGTAGTGTAATTTTGAAGTCAGGTAGTATGAGGTCTCCAGCTTAGTTCTTTTCATTCAAGATTGCTTTGGCTATTTGGGATCTTTTGTGGTTCTGTATGAATTTTAGGACTGTTTTTTGCTCTTTTAGTGAATAATGTTCTTGCTATTTTGAAAGGGATTGCATTGAATCTGTAGAATGCTTTGGGTAGTGCAGACATTTTAACAATATTAATTCTTCCAGTCCATAGAATATATTTTCATTTATTTATGTCTTCTTCAATTTCTTTTATCAAGGTTTTATAGTTTTCAGTGTAGAGGTCTTCAACCTCTTTTGTTCAACTATTCGTAACTTTTTTTGTAGCTATCATAAATGGGATTGTTTTCTTTTTTTTTTTAAGGCAGTTTGCTGTTAGTGTGTAGAAATGCTGTATGTTGATTTCATATACTGCAACTTTACCAAATTCATTTATTGGTTTTAACTTTTTAATGATGTCCTTAAAATTTTCTATATATAAGATCATGTCATCTGCAAGTGGGGCAATTTAAGTTCTTCCTTTTTAATTTGGATGCCTTTTATTTCTTTCTTTTATTTAATTGCTCTGGCCAGGACCTCCAGTAGTAACTTGAATAGAACTGGCAAGAGTGGGTGTCTTTGTCTTATACTGGATCTTAGAGGAAACGCTTTCAACTTTTCCCCACTGAGTACAGTGTTAGCTATGGATTTGTCATAAATGGCCCTTGTTTTGTTGAGGTACATTCCATCTAAACCTAATTTGTTGAGAGTTTTTTTTTTTTTTATCATAAAAGGATGTTGAATTTTATCAAATGCCTTTTCTGCATCTATTGAAATGATCATACGGTTTTAGTCCTTCATCTTGTTAATGTATCACATTTGCTGACTTACATATGTTGAACCATTCTTGAATCCCTGGGATGAATCCCACTTGTTCATTACATTTTTATTACTTAAATGATTCTGGATCCAGTTTTTTTTAATTGCTAATAAAGCTGTTTCTTGTTCATTTGTCAGAGGCTTTAACTGATGCCCTTACCAATTATAAAGGCTAACAATAGTGCTCAAGAGAGTAGGTGTAGTACCTGTTTATCCGCAGGATCTTCTACAATAACCAACAACCAACAACCTATTACTGTGAGGCAGTTCTCCATGCATTAGCTAAAGAGATGAGCTATATAAAGCCACAAGACTTCGGTTTAAATTTTGTCCCCATCAGTGCCTTACATTTGTCAGAAAATCTCTTTAGGCCTCAATTTGCCCATCTACAAAATGGGAAAGATGATACTAATAACACATATTGCAAAAGTTTGCGGTGTGGATCAAATGAGATAATGTATGTAAAGGACTTATATGGTGCCTGATACATAGTAAATGTTTCATATATGTGGTGATTAGTAGTACTTCAAACTACACTACCCTAAAGCTTTTCCTAGCTCTCATCATAAATAGAGTCAGATTTCTTCATTTGGAGTTAGCAAAAGGGAAAAACTACTCCTTTGTTTTGCAAAATGTCTAATTGAAAGGCACGCTTCATGGTATCAAGACAAAGGAAGTCAAGGAACTCTGTATAACAAAGTAAAACTTTCTTTTCTAGTATATAAAG
Source organism: Theropithecus gelada (assembly GCF_003255815.1). Taxonomy (NCBI): domain Eukaryota; kingdom Metazoa; phylum Chordata; class Mammalia; order Primates; family Cercopithecidae; genus Theropithecus; species Theropithecus gelada. Next base: position 49,620,589 of record NC_037671.1, on the reverse strand, counting down.
GTTTTTCTACACAAAACAATTTGGAATTTTCTTGGGACACATCCCAGAAAGGTTTGGGGAAGTCCTGGATGCTGGGAAGAAGAAAGATGTGAGGTAGAATTCTATAGAGAGGGCAGGCTGGAGAAACACTGTGAGAATCTTCTGGAGAGAGAAGGTTGTTTCTTCCAGGCTCTCTTTATCAGGCAGATGGTTTTCAGAACAACAGCATCTAATTTAACTCTCTGTCAAGCCTGTGGTCTTACCTACTAGACTGCAGAGCCTCCCTCTGCTGGAAATCCAACTTCTTCTTTAGGCTTTCCCAGGTGGTGTCTCAGTTGAATGAATCCTTACTTCATGTATGCTGGTATTGCACTATTTGCATCTCATAAAATGCTTAATTATTCAATCATTCTACAAATCTGTATGGCATAATCTCTGTGGCAGGCTCTATGCTAGACATTCATTACAGAACATGAAAATATGAAGATATTTATATATATGGCTGTCTTCCCAATATTGTTCCCAGTGCTCAAAGGTATGAGCACACCTCTGTATGGCACGCATTGCATAGAAAGTCCTTAATCAATGTTTGCTGAATTGAATGGAATCAATAATAGAGAAATATTAAAGGGAGAAATATTAAAATGAGTTTTGCTTGATAATGTTAACTGGTAGAGATTCCACACAGAGAAAATGGACTAAACAAAATCACTTAGTAGGAAAATGCAAGGTATTCTCTGGGGACAGTGAGATATTCATGTTTTCTGTAGCTGAGAGTGGTGGATAATGAGTTTGAAGCTATATTGTGAAGAGCCCTGAATGCTTGACAATTTCATACATAGTTTTCAATCAATAGGGAGCTATTGAGGGTTCTTGAACAACTGTGAGAAATAATCAAGTCTGTTACTTAGGAAGATTAATTTAGCCATGGTGTTTAAGTGTCTTAGAGGAGAGGGACTAGTGAGGAGTAGCCCAGGTATAAAGCTAACGAATTTAACTAAGCAACGTTGTTCAAAACTTCAATGAGTTTGTTGCTAGAAAGAAATGGAAAGGCATATAAAGATATAAGAGTCTTTGTTAAAGTACAGGTCTTAGCAGCAGAGTAGAGGTAGGAGGTATGAGAAAGCAAAGAAAACGAGGACTCAGAGACAATTCTGGGAACCAGGCCTATGAGTGGGGAAGAAATGTGTTGTCACTAAAAACAAACAAACCAATGAAAAAACAAAACAAAACAGAAACAGTGATCGCAAAAAGAGCTGTTAGTTTATTTAGAGCTGTGACCTTGTTAACAGGAGAATGGCTTCAGAGATGTTGAGTTTTTTTGTTTTTGTTTTTGTTTTTTTTGACGGAGTTTCACTCTTCTTGCCAGGCTGGAGTGCAATGGTGCAATCTTGGCTCACTGCAACCTCCGCCTCCCCGGTAGGTTCAAGCGATTCTCCTGCCTCAGCCTCCTGAGTAGCTGGGATTACAGGCATGCACCACCATGCCTGGTTAGATTTGTATTTTTTAGTAGAGATGGAGTTTCTCCATGTTGGTCAGGCTGGTCTTGAACTCCCGACCTCAGGTGATCCACCAGCCTCCGCCTCCCAAAGTGCTGGGATTACAGGTGAGAACCACTGCGCCCGGCTGAGATGTTGAGTTTGAGGGCCATTTCCATATTGTAGAAGTGGCATTGAGCAAACTGCTAGAAATGAAAATGGGTCTTGACTGAATGATAGAGCCAGAGGTGAAGAGTTGAGAGTTAAAGGAATAGAAACAGCTGAAACTGTGATAATAAATACATAACCAAGGAGAAGGCATGGAGAGAAAAGAAAGGGCTGAAAAAAGAACATCAGGGGATGTCTATATTTTTAGGGAGAAAGAAAACTGAAACAAATAATAAGGCAGAAACAAAGAGAGAAAATTAGACACCTCAAGGTAATGCTACAACAGCAAAAGCCAATAGATGGCAATGCATACTCAGGAGGAAGATGGATTCAGCAGCACAAATGCTGAAGGATGTGTGGAGCAGGAGTACTGGGGACATGACAGGGGGTGGGGAGGTGGGGACTGTGGTTTGATGAAAGGAAATCTCAAGAGAGATAAAAAAACCGACTTGGAAGAAAACAGTTACTTTTCCAAAATGTTGATTCCTAAAAAGAAGAAGAAAGACCAAGGAGTAACTTGAAGAGGTTGCAGGGTAAAGTGTAAGGGATCTTACACTTTTATTTGTTTACATGCTTGTTTATTTATTTATTTATTTATTTATGATGGAGTCTTGCTCTGTCACCAGGCTGGAGTTCAGTGGTGCAATCTTGGCTTACTGCAACCTCCGCCTCCCAGGTTCAAGCGATTCTCCTGCCTCAGCCTCCTGAGTAGCTGGGATACCAGGTGTGTGCCACCGTGCCCAGCTAATTTTTTTGTATTTGTAGTAGAGATGGGGTTTCACCATGTTAGCTGGGATGGTCTCGATCTCCCCTCCTCCTGATGCACCTGCCTTGGCCTCCCAAAGTGCTGGGATTACAGGCACGAGCCACCATTCCAGGCCTACTTAGACTTGTAAAGAAGGAAGTGGAGGGAGCTTACATTACAGAATCATGATCATCAAGATTACCTGATGAGAGTGAAAGGGCAAAGGAGGGTGGGCAGAGGAGTTGAGAAAAACAGAAAGAGGTTGGGGCAATCAACATAAGACAAAAGCTTGATTGTGGCTGGATGCAGTGGTTCATGCCTATAATCCCAGCACTTTGGGAGGCTGAGGTGGGTGGATCACTTGAGGTCAGGAGTTGGAGATCGGCCTGGACAACATGGTGAAACCCTGTTGCCAAGACCAGCTTGGTCAGGGAGACCCTAACCCAGCGGCACTAGAGGAATTAAAGACACACACAGAAATATAGAGGTGTGAAGTGGGAAATCAGGGATCTCACAGACTTCAGAGCTGAGAGCCCTGAACAAAGATTTGCCCACATATTTATTAACAGCAAGCCAGTCATTAGCATTGTTTCTATAGACATTAAATTAACTAAAAGTATCCCTTATGGGAAACGAAAGGATGGGCTGAATTAAAGGAATAGGTTGGGCTAGTTAACTGCAGCAGGAACACGCCCTTAAAGATGCAGATCACTCATGCTTTTGTTTGTGGCTTAAGAATGCCTTTAAGCGGTTTTCCACCCTGGGTAGGCCAGGTGTTCCTTGCCCTCATTACTATAATGGGGGTTGTGGAACCCACAACCTTCCAGCTTGGGCTGGAAGGCCATTATGGACATACCAGAGTGCTGCAGAGATTTTGTTTATGGCCAGTTTTGGAGCCAGTTTATGACCGGATTTTGGGGGGCTTGCTCCCAACACCCCGTCTCTACTAAAAATACAAAAATTAGCCAGTTGTGGTGGTGTGCACCTATAATCCCAGTTACTCTGGAGGCTGAAGCAGGAGAATTGCTTGAACCCAGGAGGCAGAGATTGCAGTGAGCTGAGATTGTGCCATTGCACTCCAGCCTGGGTGACACAGCAAGACTCTGTCTAAAAAGAAAAAAAAAACACTTGATTTTCTTTTTTTTTTTTGAGACGGAGTCTGGCTCTGTCGCCCAGGCTGGAGTGCAGTGGCCGGATCTCAGCTCACTGCAAGCTCTGCCTCCCGGGTTCACGCCATTCTCCTGCCTCAGCCTCCCGAGTAGCTGGGACTACAGGCGCCCGCCACCTCACCCGGCTAGTTTTTTTGTATTTTTTAGTAGAGACGGGGTTTCACCGTGTTAGCCAGGATGGTCTCGATCTCCTGACCTCGTGATCCGCCCGTCTCGGCCTCCCAAAGTGCTAGGATTACAGGCTTGAGCCACCGCGCCCGGCCAAACACTTGATTTTCACAGAGCAGTGAGGATCAAGTTCAGTTAAATAGCATGGAGTTCTGTTAGTGTAGACAAGATTTCTTTAACAAGCCTGAATGTTCACAGGGTAAGATCTGAGAAAATAAAGGCAGGGCTATGCCAACCAGGATGTACCTCGTAAGATAGGAAAGGTAGGCCACAGGGAGAAGACCTGTAGCATGGCTCTGGGGCAAGTGACTTGACAATAGGAGAAGGGATAACTAACAGGGAAAGCAGAGAGGTAGATAGATCAGAAACCATGATAAGAATACATGTCAGGCTCAGCAGGGCTGAAGGACAGAGAAAAGGGCACAGTGTTTGGTTAGATAGGAAACAGCTTAGAGTGTCAAATGGCAATGTCGTGTCTTCCTTGTTTCTGCACCTTTGCTTATTTTGCTTCATTGGCTCAGAAACCCAACTGATTTCTTCCAATACAAAATTTCCCCATATTCAAGAATAACTATTCTGCCTTGCCTAAGTACTCCAAACCTCAATAATCTTTTTTTTTTTTTTTTAATCCTTCTCTATGCATATAACTTGGGTCACATATCTCGGTACTAAATTATGGGTCTGTACCATATGCTTTCATGTATGTTAATCTCATCAATCCGGTTTTGTTGAAAGCTTCTGGAAGGCAGAGACCTTGCCTGATATTCTGCTTGCAACTCTGCCTCTTAGCACAGCACTCGGCCAAAGCGAGCCCTCAGCAACTACTTGGTGATTGCGCAGATGAAAGGAGATGAGAGAGAGATAACAAGTAAAAAGTTTGGAGATGACAATGACTTGATAACTCCTAAACTGGATAAACAGCTCCTGAACAGAAGCTAATTATGTTCCATGATCCCTCTACACTTCAAAGCATCTGCTTGGACCTCCCACTCCCCAAATAATTCCTTCTTCAATCTACTCTTTTCCTACTTCAAACAGCCCACAATTCTCATAATCAAGAGAAATATACCACATGATCCAATTAGTATCCTAGCACTTCAGTGACAGAAAAGGATCATAAAAGATCATTTAGTCCACTTTTATCATTTTTCACATGAGGAAGCTTAAAAATCCAAGCAGATACAGTGAAGTACAGTGACTTGTCCAAAATCACACTACTGGTTAATGCCAGAGCCAAGACCAGAAGTGAGATCTCCTGGCTATTACACCTTTTATGACATCACATTGCATCAATATCGAAGTAAGCAATTTTTCTATTTATCATAACCCTAAATTCTAATGTGTCTGAAGAAATTTCTAACTTTCCAACCCAAAGTTTCTTCTTTAATCTGAGTAGTTTATAAAAGACTATACTTTCAAAAAGGGATTTCAGAAAGGAAGGTTAATTTATTGAGTAAATACTAAGGGACAAGTCCTGTACTGGAAATTTTATAGATTTTGTCTCATTTATTCCTCATATCTCCACTATGAGATAGTTTTTGACTGCCTTACGAGTGAAGAGATGCAAAAAGATTAAGATACTTGCTTAAATTTACACAGTTAATAAGTAGTATAATGGAGATTTGATCCAATACCTGGTGGCTCCCCAAGCCCACTGCCTTTTGAGTAAACTGTTAAAATTTCTTTTAGCTAGAGCAGGGAAGGGTGAAGAACAAGGTCTATTTTCATACCAACTCTTGCAGTAAGGGACAAATGATTTAGGATTGTGAGAAAAGCTTATGGCAAAATGAAAACATTACACATACAGACTCCAAAGCAGATGGGGAATGGGCAATTCCAGATGAGCTCCCTTTTCCACAGTGCTTTGTATTTTGCAGCTTCTTTCCTAAGAGAAGGGAAATAAATGGCCCCACTGTTCTTGGGAGTGGGATAGAAGTATCTTATCCTCAAGGACCTGGCCATCTTAGTTTTCAAATTATTCCTTTCTTATCATCCAAGAGAGAAGGAAGCTTCTGGAACTGTGCCTGCTTTGCAATTCTGTCCCCATTTTATCTTATCCAAGAGTGCCATCTTTGTAGCATGTCACCATGGAGACTTGATCAAACGCATGCTCATGCACTTAATCTTGCAATCTGTTGCTCACTGACTGATGTTCCTTCTTAGGCCAAAGAACAGCAGGTTCTTAAATGAATTCTTCTAAAGAACCAGACTGCTGACAAATGTTTAACCCAAGTCTGGTACATAGCACTTTAGTAATACACAATATTAAATCTGTTATTGTTTGGATAGCACAACTCAGGATGTTTGAATTAAGACTTGGAACATCATGTGTGTTAACTCTTATGCTGCTTGTCAAACTTTCCAAGTTTGTTTCATTCAGCAAATATTTATTGAGCTAGGTAACTATCTCAAATCTCGAGTATGGAGATATGAAGATAACTAAGACATGAACTTTGACCCCAAAGAGCTCAAAGTCTGGCTGGGGACACACAGAAATAAGGCAACTACAGTATAATATCACATATGCTATAACAGACACACATGGAACTCACAAGAGGAACAGCTAGTTCCAAATGGAGGTAGAATAGGTGAAGAGAGAGCAATAGGAACGGCTTCTCAGATGGGGTGCCATTTGAGTTTGATCTTAAAGGGTTGATTCATGCGAAGGGAAATGAAAACAACTCCAACAAAGGCTTGGAAGCACAACAGGAAAAACGTAGTTAAGGAACAGAATAATCAAATCGGATTACTGTGCAGAATTTGGGGTAGGGATCCCCGGAGATTGGCAGGCAGTGGGAATGGAAAACTAAACTGGATATAGTAAGTAAAGGCTCTATGTGCCATATTGTAGCAATGCAGAGGGTTCAATCATAAGCAGTGATCAGAATATGGGTAGTTTTACTAGGACTTTGAACTTCAAATTGAGGATAATGAGGACTCTGCTGGATTTTTGGTGAGAGAAGAACATGATCAGTTTTGGATTCTGAAAAGCTCATTTTCCTTAGCATATGAAGAAGAGATTTTTGCAGGACTAAGAGGTCCAGACAACACTAGAGGCAGGGAGAACAATCATGAGGTTTGTGTACTCATCTAGGAAAAAGACCTAGGGCAGAAGGGATATTGTGAAGGGGCAGGGGACACAACTGGTAGAGATATAATTAAATTAGACTCGATTGAGATAAAATTATCAGGTCTCGATGACATATGGAATGAGAGGGATAATGGATAATTAAGTCTTAGCCAATGAGAAGGCTTCCCAGAAGGCACATATGACAATTCAGCTTGACCAGAACTTCAGTCACATAGCCATGCATAGCACAATTGGAAGCTGGGAAATGTAGTCTTTTTTTCTGGGGAGTCATGGGATCAGCTGAAAATAGGTATACACTTATCAAGTGGGATAAGGGCAATCTCTGCCACCCGTATCTGTATTATAGCTGCAGTATTTGAATCATCCTTTTATTTTCTCTTCTCTGGAGACGTTGAAGATTAGGCTTTTCAAGGGGAGATATTGTATCTGCAGTAGCCAATAGTGCCGGACACACAGCAGATACATAGATACTTAGTATGCATTGCAATGAAACAATCCTGCCACTGCCTAGATACATATCTTTTTCTTTTCTCCTTCCTTTTCTTTTCTTTTTTCTTTCTCTCTCTCTCTCTCTCTCTCTCTCTCTCTCTCTTTCTTTCTTTCTTTTTTTTTTTTTGACAGAGTTTCAGTCTTGTCTCCAGGCTGGAGTGCAGTGGCATAATCTCGGCTCACTGCAACTTCTGCCTCCTGGGTTCAAGCGGTTCTCCTGCCTCAGCCTCCTGAGCAACTGGGATTACAGCTGCTTGCCAGGATGCCTGACTAATTTTTGTATTTTTAGTAGAGATGGGTTTTCACCATGTTGGCCAGGCTGGTCTCGAACTCCTGACCTTCCAAAGTGCTGGGATTACAGGTGTTAGCCACCCTGTCCAGACTTGCTTAGACATATTTCAGGTTCTTCCCTTTGAGCTTAAATTCAGCTAATCCATGCACCTTTTCTATGCTCACACCTTTTCCCATCAACTTTCTGTCATTCCTTCATAGATCAGCTCAGGATGTTTGTCATGCAGCAGTCACTTCTCAAAATGTGGACAATTGTTATTTTCATTATAAAGAATGAGTACTTAGATTTTTTAAAAATGAAATTTTACTAGAACTTCTGAAAGTGTGCAGGATAAGTTAAAAAAAAAAATAAAAAGGTAAGATGGTAAATCTGGTGATTTCTTCAGTATCCAGATGTGTATATCAGGTTTTTAACAAGAAAGACAGATAAAATAGAAAAAAATGAAAAGTTAGAAAAGCATTAATTGGAATGCACTGAGGAAGAGGAAAGACTGCAATGATTTTTGAGGCTGGAAAACTAGGACAATTGTACAACATTGGCAGAAAGACAGAAAGTCCACAGTTAGGATGGAGGGTGGAGACAGAGTAATTTTTATGGCAAAGATGACATTGGATTAACTCACTTAGGCCTTACTTTAAAATTTAGCTATAATTATGATTTATCAACACATATCTCCTCCTTCCTTGGAACTTGGGAAGGAACTTCCTTATGTATCATTGAATTTTTATCCTTTCCCAGAAAACAGACATCTTAAGTTACCATATTGAAAATGTGGTAGTGAGTTATTCAATGGTTGCAGCATTGTTACTTCAAAATGGAAGGCATTTATATATTTCAATTCAAAATAATAAAATTTCACACTGCATCTAGATTCAAATTATCTATAATCTGTCACTCTATAGAGGGACATGTATTTAAATGTTAGTAGTAAACAAAATTGAGTAGGTTTTTTCATCTCTCAAAATGTATATTAAATTTCAACTTGATGTGATCAGTGGAACACCAGGAATTCATGAAGTTTCAAAGTGGTCCAAGCACAAGTAAACCATTTTTTTTTTTTTTTTTTAGTTTTAGGAAGATAAATAGTTGAGAACTTCTTATACCTGCCTAGTAACCCAGACACTAAACTCTAAACTTGCCCAACTTTTTAGAGCAAATCCATCAGATATTACTCAGATATGAAAAATGTGAGTTTGGATGCAAGGAGTAAAATGGACTAAATAAAAACGTATTTGAAATGCCTCCTCCTCTTTAATACCTATGTAACTTCTTTAAAAAAAAAACAAAACAGCCTTATAATAGTATTGGCCAGTCATTTGAATTTTTGAAGAAAAAATTGATACTGTTATGCATGAAAACACAGCACCTATCCCTCATTCTTTCAACTTCTGAAAATAGCTAGAGAGTGGCAAGTGCAACCATCATCCTCTCCCCAAAACTCCATATTTAGTGGTAATATTTTCTAAAACTTCTTTGAATTTCACTAGAGGTTATATATTGTAGCTTTTTACCCACTCGAACATTTATAGACAATACTGACACATGTTTGAAATAATAGATTGGAATTAACCCTCATATTAATTTTAGTTTCTTCCAAAGTGTGCATAGAACAAAGAACCAAAGGACAACATGTTAACTAATAAAGTAAATCATTGGTACTTATGACTTAGCAAGTTACCTTCAGAAGCATTGGGTGTTGGATCTTGAAGCTGATAGTTTAAAGAGTGTGATTCTTTTGAAATGGGACCAAAGAAGGCTAAGATAAGCCCAGCGCCACAGGGCTCCCAACTTAGGGGTGTTGACTGGATGGCTGAAGAGGTAATATCAATACAGTGTGCCGTGTGCTGTCAGTACCTAGATGATGGATAACACTATACTAGAAATGGTGGACACAGTCAGGAGACTCGGCCTTCCTGCAGTTGAAACAAAGAAAGGGATAATAGGTGCTCTCTCACATTCAGAAGTGTGTGAGATGCCAGCATCCACGAGAATATTCCATTTCTCCTTCTGAAGCAGAGTGCTACCTCTTCTACCATCCACATCCTGACAAGGCCTTTGGAAATCAACTCAAAAATTCTTAGCATTATTTTTTGGGGAAAGTTTGATTTAAAAAAATCTCAGTGATAATCCGATTCTAAATTCTTGATTTTTAAATTAGGAAAATGCATCTTTGACACATTTCAAGGAGTCTCTCCAAGACCATCCATGGACCCAAAATCACTGACTCTGGGTTTTAAATCCTGTTAGTTTGGATTTCCTTAATTGCATTCATAAGCCCAGAGGTTCTCAAACTTTGCCCCATATTAAAATCACCTTGAAAACTTAAAAAACAAACCAACAACAGCAACAAATTTCAATGCCCAGGCCAGGTCATGTCCTGTTCCAATTAAATCAGAGTCTCTAGAGGTGGGGCCCAGGAATAAATATATATGTTTTAAACTCTCCAGGTGATTCCACAGCGCAGCAAAGTTGGGGAAGCAACGCACAGGTCTCCTTTTTTGTCACGCAGTTGATCTAAGTGCTCTGTGGTCTATTCACCACCGCCGTCTGATTTAGTCATCGTGTCCGAAACAATGGAAAGGCGTCTGCAGCTGAAATAATTTAGTTGGAATTATCTTGGAAAAAAGAAGTAAAGTTAGACTAGGGGTGTAATGCTGTCTCAGCGCTTTCCCTGGGCCAACAGGAGAGTGCAATTCCCTCAGCGAACGCCAAGGGGCACCCTCTCCCTCCCCGCTGTACCTGGAACGCCTTCCTCTTTCCAACCGCACAAAGAGCCCGGCCTCCTCCCGGGTGACATCACAAAGGGCCGCTCCCCCGCCCCTTCGGCGCCACCACGTGTGTCCCTGCGCCCGGTGGCCACCGACTCAGTCCTCGCCGGCCAGTCTGGGCAGCGGAGGAGGGTGGTTGGCAGTGGCTGGAAGCTTCGCTATGGGAAGTTGTTTCTTTGATCTCTCGCGCCCAGCCCTCCTCCCTGGTTCTCCGCAGCCGCTGTCGGAGGAGAGCACCCGGAGGCGCGGGCTGCAGTCGCGGCGGCTTCTCCCAGCCTGGGCGGCCGCGCCGCTGGGCAGGTGCTGAGCGCCCCTAGAGCCTCCCTTGCCGCCTCCCTCCTCTGCCCGGCTGCAGCAGTGCACATGGGGTGTTGGAGGTAGATGGGCTCCCGGCCCGGGAGGCGGCGGTGGATGCGGCGCTGGGCAGAAGCAGCCGCCGATTCCAGCTGCCGTGGGGCCGCGCGCCCCGGGCGCCCCTGCGAGTCCCCAGCTCAGCCATGGGGACCTCTGCGACCAGCAGCACCGCCCTCGCCTCCTGCAGCCGCATCGCCCGCCAAGCCAGAGCCACGATGATCGCGGGCTCCCTTCTGCTGGTGAGCGCTTGCGGGGACCAGGGGTGGCGGCGGCGCCGGAGCAGAAGGAACCGCTCTCCGGGAGCCGGGCGGATCTCCGAGCCGGGGCTTCGGGAGGCGCGGGGCCCGGCCGACTGGGTTACGGGCACTGAGGGGTTTGCAAGGGAAGGCAACACACCGGAGGGCCTCGACTAGGTTATTTAGGGGAATCACAGGGCTCAGCCGGGGCTGGGGAATGAAGACGAATTGTTTTCCTTGCAGTCTGGCTTTGCTGGAGGAGGCGCTAGAGGTGGCCGCCAGGCTTCTGCGCATTTGAGGGCTTTTCCCCCTACTCGGCCTACCTCGAGCTCCCCACGCCCGCAGCCACAGCCCTCCACCCATTGGCCACTGCCCCTCTGCGTGGTGTGGGGCCGGGGCCGCGGTGTGGGGCTCCGAGGGCCGGCCGAGCCCGGCGCTTTGTTGCAGCTGCAATGTCATGTCGGGATGCTACCGCAGTGGAAGAGAGTGGTACCGGTGCGCGCCGGACACCGGAGACCTCCGGGTGCTGCCTCGCGGTGCATTCCCGAGCAGAGCGCAAGCAGCCCCCGCCTCCATCCCTTTACCCTCTCGGCTTGGGTGGGGTCTCAGGTTCTGCCTGCCGAAATGTCACCCTTAGACCCACTCTCCGGCGCCTCCAAAGCGCCGGCTTCCAGCCAGCCAGCGCGCTGGCACTCGAATGGGGGGAGGGGGAAGGAGATGTGTGTAAAGGAAGATGAATTTTCTGCGGTCTTTCCGATCCCTCGTTTACCTGTGGCTAGGCAGGTGACCCTGCAGGGTGGTGCAGTCTTCCTCATCGCCCAAGCTGCATCCACATCTCGGGTCAATCATCTTGACCAAAAACTTACCCTCACTTCCCCCAAATTCCCTCCCACTATTTCCAACTATTGGGGTGAAGGGGCAAGTTAGATGGAAGAAAATTTGAGATCAAACCCTTGAGCTTCCCTTGCCTATCTTTTATCCCTGCAGGAAGGATGGAGATTCTTAGGTAAAAACCAAACAAAAACAAAAAACAAGAGCTTGTTTTCATGGCAGGGCTGTGTAAGGGAAAAGCAGGCTTGCTGTCTCCTTCCCCAAAAGGGCTTAACGCCTGGCCAGCCAAGAACTGCTTAGATCTCAGGGCATTGCAGTTGCTATGGCCTGGGAATTCATCCTACAGACACTCTGGTTCCTTGTGTGTGTGTTTTAAGAGGAAGAGAGAGACTAAAGAAAAGTTTGTTACTGTTAGCATTTATAATGAAGCAAGTCACAGTCTCCCTTCAGAAACTCTTTTCTGCCCATTTATTAATGGCATGGCCAAGGTTTATATCTTTGAAACAAGTGTGGTGGATGGTAAGCAGTAGTGGGGGAGTCTCTTGGGACAATGAACCTGAATTGACAGTCTTGGTGTGGAGAGAAACACATCTAGGTCCATGGGAACACTGATCCTAGTTCAGTGGAGTGAGAATTATCATCGGTTCGTTTTTCACGGCCGTAGATCCACTGCTATCCACTACTATGTTTCAGGTGCTTCCAACACATCTGATTATTATATGCCTCATAGAGTCCATTCCCAGATTAAATCTTAAGTCATTGTGCAATACTCCATTTATTTTACCTTTTAGCATGAGGTAGGTAATTAAACAAAGATCTTGATGTAATCAAACGGTAGGTTGCTTTAACTGAGAAAGGGTCCAGCTCCTTTTTTTGAATCATCAGGCTAGGCGCCCTGGCTCATGCCTGTAACCCCAGCATTTTGGGAGGCCAAGGTGGGAGGATTGCTTGAGTTCAGGAGTTCGAGATTTGCCTGGGCAACATAGTGAGACCCCATCTCTACAAGAAATCAGGTGGGTGTGGTAGTGGTGTACCCCTGTATGCCCAGCTTCTCAGGAGGCTGAGGTGGGAGGATGGCTTGAACCCAGGATGTTGAGGCTGCAGTGAGCTGCGATCATGCCATGGCACTCCAGCCTGAGTGACAAAGTGAGATCCTGTCTCAAAAACCAAAATAAAAAATAAGTCATCAAACTCAACCTATCCTAAAAATTGTGCACTAGATTTGCAACTGAAGACCTGACAATTTAAGTTTGGCTGCTTTGAAAAAAATAAAATTTCTAACGGGGATTAGGAGCAGTCTCAAGATGATAACCAATACAGGATTCCTTATTCTTCTGCTAGCTATGCTAAAAAGACTTCAGTTAAATTCATAGAATGGCATGAGGTTGAGCCCTTCATCCTGAAGGGTGACTGGAGGGTGTGCCAGGAATCAGCAGAGACTATGTTATAATCCCCATCCAGGGTGGGGAGGAAATGCCTTTTGTCTTTCACATTCTTACTCTGCATGCCCAAGTCCACAGGACAGGCTTTGTTAATGTGTAAAATGATGATCTCATGATACTGTTCCAAGGAGTATTTATCCCATTGGGATCATTGGCCATGTGAACATGATGGACACCAGGTACTGGAGCCTGGGTACACGTGGCAGGGTACTCAGAACACTACTGGGGGAGGTGGGCAAGTTAGTGGCATGCCCACATATTGCAGTTAGATTAAAAAAGTAATAATCCAAATAAAGTGTTCTGTTTATTATGTCTTCTAACGCTCTTCTTTCAAATATCTCCCTTTTTGTGTGGCAATATTTATTGTCGTCATTTTTGTGTTGCGACTTTTTGTTTGTCATGACTGGCTAACCGCATGAAAGATAGCTTACTATAAGCTTATAAAAATACAAATATATATGCACACAATATGACATAATATATAAACACACATATATAGCAATTGTATATGTATAGAGTGAGCAATTGCTACATGCCAGGTGCTTTGTATATGATATCTCACTTATTCATAGCACCTTTGTGAAGCAGGTGATATTATCTCTATTTTATAGTTGAGAAAATGGAAGCTCCCGAAATTTCATTGGTTTGTCCCAGGCCACACAGCTTGCACGTGATATTGCTGGGGCCAGAACTCAGGACTGCCCGGCTCTTCAGCTCATGTCCTCTTTTAGCCCTGTGCTACACTGCGTGTTTCACAAGTCCAAATTGCTTGGTAATAAAATGTAACAACAGAGAAGTTGTTGTTGGGGAACAGTTAAGATGGCGGTTTGGTTCATTACAGAACGTGAATGAGAATTACAGGAATGCTTTTGGAAGGAAGTATTCTTGCTGCTTGCACTTCTACTTCTGATGAGTGTCTGCATGATAATAGGAAGTAAAACATACACTGAAAGACAAGAGCTGGGTTCAAAAGTCTGGGGCTCAGGTGGACAAAACATTCTTGTTGCTCAACACCCAGTAAGTCTAATGTGCATGGACGTGCTTTGTCTTCAGAATCTAAGATTACCTTCCACCATCTTGACTTTACCAATTGTACTTTCTTGCCTGAGACACTCACCCTTGCTATATCATATCTCTGTAAGGCAGAGACAAGACCTTTAGGTTTGTTCCACTGATAAGGAATACTCTAGAATGGCTTGCCCAGCATGACAATACATAGTCAGAGACGCCTCTTGCCCTCAGGGAGCTTGCTTTAACTGCATAGATAGGATGTTCCCAGTGAGGCAGTCAGAAGAGAAGGGAGCCATAACTGGTAAGGGTATCAGGTGTGAAGCTTTAGAAAACACTCTTTTGCAAGCATTATGAATTCCAGATAGAGGGCTATTTGCTGTTATAGCCTGTCCAGCTGTGTGTTTGCCTAGAAAGTGCCAAGTAATAGTGTTTTTCTGTTACTGAAACTAGACATGTAGCTTAGTGCTACTTCCTGATCTTCATTTATCAAAGTACATTACCTGGCACATTGGCAATTCACTTTGGCTGTTTGGGCAGGCGTGGAGTGGTCTGGTGGGGGCTGAAGTTCTGAATCACGTCAAGACTTGGTGGCAAATTCAAGCAGAACTTTAAATTAGAGCTGATATTATATCCAAAAGATGTTCTCCCTCCTATATATCTTAGCTCTACAATCCTAGAATGAGAAAGCTGGAAGGGAGCATAAAAAATACTGATTTAACACCCTATATTTTTTGGTTGAGAGAAAAAAAAATACTCTATTGGGAAAGTGACTCATTTTTCATGTTTACAAATGAACCTGCATGGAGCACCCTTTCTAAGCGAGGCACTATCCTGGGCAGTGGGAACCCAGGGATGAACTGGGGTTTGGATCTTGCCATGAAGGTACAATATATATGCTATATAAAATGAACATGGCCATCACCAGTGCTGGTTGGGTTTTACTCGCTCATATGGAATCAGTGGATGAAGGTACTATACTTACCGTAATACACAAAATATGATTGATGTTAAAATCTTTAAAATACCTGAAGTAACTTTGGCTGTTGGTCTGAGAATCAGAGAAAAAAAAAAAAAAAAAAAACACTTTCAAATCTGAGAATGACATACATTAGCCTCGGTAGAGAAAGCAACTTCTAATCAGAGGAATGGGGAGTGCAAAACCTGTCCTGGAATGCAGGAGTCCTGACTGACCCCATGGGTTATCATCACATTCAAAATGTGTATAACGGAGTTGAGCTCTCTCATCTGAACTGTTTCTGAAGACATGTGTTTGAATCTTCTTCAAGTCTAGTCCAAAACAAGCAAACCTCTAGTGTAAATAAACTACACAAGTAAATCAAATCAGCAATAAAAAAAGTTCCTTGTAAATGGGATTTAAGGACTACCTTAAGGTGGGAAGGAAAAAAAGGGAGACTTGAAAAGGCATATATCCACCTAATGCCTGCTTGACATGTTTTAGTGTGGCTAAATGTTGACAAAGTCTATCAAGCAGGATATGGTATGCACAGTTAATGCTCTATTTTCTGGGGCAGTTTGCAGACAGTCCTTTTCTCCAGGTATGCTCTCATTGGGTCGGAACAAATAGGTGTGAGCTTCTGGGCTGGCTCTGGCAGATGGTCTTTGTCCTTTCTGCATTATAGACCAGAATATGGAGACATCACACTTTAACTTTGCAGGCAACTATATCCACGAAGATGAGAGGTGAAGCCTCTTTGGAGGCTGCATAGACAGTTTACAAATTAATTTTGTGCTCTGCTGGTCCTTCATAAAGCATGTAAACTCTAATTGCCTTAAATAAACATCTTTTTTTTTTTTTTGGTTTGGTTTTTGGTGACACAAAATGGTCAGGTGCATTATCAGACCATTACTATTCAGGGGCTGGTATGAATTGAGTGACTTTTCCTCATGCTTATTTTCCAGTAAGCAATAATATTCTGTTGGCTTTCTTTCCCCAAGCAGGCCTGGCAAATTCCGGTGATACCAGGTCATCAGCAACTTCTTGGCAAACTCAGGTGCTTCTCTTCTGTGACAGGAAGAGCCCAGGTTATCTCCGAGCTTTGGGCTTGTGTCCAGTGATCACTTGGAGCTGACTCAGTGTGGACCATTAGACAAAGATATGTCTGTTTGACAGAATGACAATAGGAGCCATAATAGGAATCAATTTGGTCCCCAAAGTTGGATCCTCATTTAGCATTAGCAGAAGGCTGGGTTTTGTGGCTGTAGCAGCAACAGCTGCTGAGCTTTGATTATTTAGGATAGGGGCGAGATCATGAATAAATACTGGCCTTGCCCCAGTGTTTGTGTTTGTCAAATACCAAAAAATAAAATAGGAATCCTAAATTGGCTTGCACGCTGCCACCTGGCTTTCTTACCACCTTCATTTCTAGCCTGAATCCAAGAGGGGAGGAGCTTGGGCAGAGGTTATAACCTGGGAGGAACCTGGCAGATATCAGTGAGTACAGGCAGGACTGAGGACTATCCAGAGGTGGGGTTCACTGATATTTAGGCTGCTGACTCAAAGCAATAGTGAGCAATAGTGATCTCAGTGAGATCAGTGGGCAATAGCAATCTCAGTGTTCTTGAGAGGTGTTAAAAGCCACCAGAAGATTTATCCTGGCTTCGAGATGACAGATGTGTGTGGTGGTGGGAAAGTTGCGCTCAGAGAGATCTCAGGCAGGTGTGGGGCTGAGCAGGGTGTGGGTGGGGATCAGGACGTTGCCCTGTGGCTTCATATTTAAAAATTATACCTAAGACTTTGCTAAACAAAAATAAAAACAAGAAAAGTAAGGGGGGGCACTTAGTAAGCTAAGTCATAGCAAGGCTCATTATCTAATCTTTGTATACTTTTCTATTTGTTCTGCTGCTCTCAGTACTGCTGTGTGGCTCTGTTGCTTGGCTCCCTTGCAAATCTATCCGTTTTGGGAAAAGGAGCATGAGCTTAATGGATTTAGGAGAGAGGAGAGGAGTGAGTCCATGAGTTCTGGAATCAAATGAGAGCAGCTGTGGATTCAATAGGGCTTCAGCTCTGAGAGCCCAGAGGGGGAGGAATAAGCAAGTGGGTGTTAATATTAATCATTGATATTGCTATCACTTATTTATTGAGTACTTATCTTTGACATTGTGTTGAATACTTTCTACAAATGATCTCAATACATCTGACAAGTCTATGAGGTAGTAGCATTAGCCCCATTTTATAGATAAGCGAATGGAGTTTGAAAAATCTTATGGTCCTGCAGTTGGCAACTGCTGGAGACAGGATTTAAATCTAGGTCAATGTGGCTTTGTGCACACTGCTTTTTCTGAAAGTTGTTGGTAGGAGAGAGAGGTCACCTTAATTTACCAGAATTTTGTTTTCTGTAAAGAGAATGACTTTACTCTAGAGTTGAACATTCTCTTTCCAGAAATTCAATGAGCAATTCTGCTCCGTGATGGTACTTGGAAGTTTAACTAAAACTGCTGGTCATAAAGTGAGAGCAACGATTGAAAGGGGAGGGTATGCAGTCATTGGTAAGCTTTTTCCAGCATTTTCCTATGGTGTGACTCTGACGGGCAATGGTGCCATGGCTAAGATGGAAAGACACTCCTGTAAATTGAAATGTTATAAATAGGGAATGAATGCTTTGCTTTCCTGCTACTTGGGTCATTTTGAAAAATATTTGTTTAGTGAGTAACGGTGTGACATGGGTTCTGCTTAGCAATGTAGTTTCAACTCACTTATCCTGAGAACTTGAGGACCTTTTAGGGTTTTCTTTGCTGCCAGCCTAGTTATTTGTATAGGATAAGTGCACGGGCTTGTGCCATCTGTTATTAGTATTTCCTTTTTTCACTTTTCATTTCAGGTCTCTTGGAAACCAGTTTAACTCCATGGTTTGAGGGGGGTCAGAGGTCATGTGTTTGTGTGTGGCTTATCATACTGACTGGTAGCACTCGCTTAAGTAAGCTTTTAAACATCGCTTTGTAGGTTGTAGAGACTGTGTAAACTAGGAAAAGGCAAAGGGTGGGAGGAAATCATTTAATCATTTGTCCTGGAAAACAGGTTGGAATTCTGGTCTCCCAAATAACCTTTGGGACAAGACCATTGTTTGACTTCATCCTATATACGGCCAGGTCAGCTTACCCAGGATGAGGAGAGGTAGGAGTGTTGGGAAGGAAGAAAGAGATTCCAAGGCAAATGGTAACAGGTCCCCAGAATAATTTAGCTGGATATTTTTGTTAATCCATTTTGTGATGCTATAAAGGAATACCCAAGACTGGGTCATTTATAAAGAAAAGAGGTTTATTTCACTCATGGTTCTGCAGGCTGTACAAGAAGCATGGAGTTAGCATCTGGTTGGCTTCTGGTAAGACCTCATGGCAGAAGGGAAGGGCGGCTGGTGTGTCACATGGTGAGAGAGGGAGCAGGAGAGAGGGAAGGAAGTACAGGCTCTTTAAACAACCAGGTCTGGTAGGAATTAAGAGGACTCAGTTATCACCAATGGGACAATGCTAAGCCATTCATGACAGATCCACCTCATGACCCAAACATCTGCCGTAAGACTCCCTCCAACATTGGGGATCACATGTCAACATGAGATTTGGAGAGGACGTACATCCTAACTATATCATGATTCAATCTTTGCTGTTCCTTTATGTGTAGAAGTCCATGACTCCACTCTCCTCTTGGGTTTAAACTTTGCTGACCTGGTCAAGGAAAAATAACAAAATAGGCAAGGTTTGTGTGTGTTTCCTCATTTGAAAAGCTCAGGGCTAATACTGTTTTTCAGCTTCTCAAAGACAATATGCTCTTCATCTTTGTGTTTCTGGCTCAATGTCCTGACACATAGCAGTTAAGCAATAAATGATTAATGACTTTCAGAAGGATTTTGATTTAAACTAACTGTTCATTCATTCTAGACAAGTTAGAGGTTAGTTGGAGCTAGAGTTACATCTCAGTCCTTTGAACTACAACTGAAGAATAGTTGACTTATTAAGAAAGAACAATTTAAACTTATGTAAGTTGGCAGACTAGAAGAACCTACTGGATGTAGAATTCTCTTTATGTGTCATTTCAATTCAATTCCCTTTGTTTACAGTATTTATGTATAGTTAAAACTAATGTGTATGTACCTGCTTGTGTTCTACTTTTCTTAGTGTAGATATATTCTGTTATCTTAGAGAGAGATATTTATATTTTATCCATTTAATAAAATTTATGGGGCATCTATTAAATGTCAGGCATTGCTAGACTTTGGGTATATGATAGTGAAAGGCTATTCATAGGCTTTCTTCTTGGATGCCATAAGAGCGGTGATGCTTAATAAGAACCAGCCATTTAAAGAACAGAAGGAAGAATATGTCAGGAGGAAGGACGGTATGTGGGATGGCCCAGAGGGAGGAAAGAGCCTACATGTTCGGAGGATAGAAAGAAGATTTACGGTGGTTGGTGCTCAGTGAATGGGGACAATGGCTCGAGCTTGAAAAGGCAGGCAGAGGCAAAATCATACAAGATCCTTTAAGGGATCAGGACATCACTCAGTGCAGTGGGAAGCAGGGTAATAATATGACTTGAATGCAATAAAAAAAAAAAAAAAAAAACTCACTGGCAGCTCTGTGGAGAATGAATTAGAGAAGGGGAGCATAGAAGCTGGAGGCCAGTTAGCACCTTTTACAGTAATTCAGGGCACAGATGATGGTGCTGGGGCAGTGACAATGAAGATGGGGATTACTAGATAGAAATTTTGGAGAGATTTGCTGATGGCGAGATAGGAAGGAGCAGGTGATATTGAAACAAAGCAGTGATCAAGGCTGATTCCTAGGTTCCCACACTGAGCAGTCTATGGTGGTCTGATTACTTTGAAAGGGAAGGCTTGGGGAGCAGTGGGTGAAACTGAGAGGCCTTAAGTTTGGATGCATATTGAATAAGTTTGAGGTGCCTGTGATTCACTCATTTCAAGCCTTTATGGCTGCCACTTTTTAATAGCTCTATCCCCTCCACTTGGCACTGTGTTGAGCCATTCTACGGTTGTTGGATGCTTGGCTTGCTGTCTCTTTGGTCTTCCACTGCAAGCAGCACTAATGAAGTTGTCTCTGTATAAACCAATGGCTCTTTTTCCTTTTTGGTTTTTCCCCAAAGTGTGTTCCTCAAAGTGGAATTGCTGGGTCAAAGGAAATGAATGAACAGTTTTATGGCTTTTGCTGCACATTGCCAGACTGTAGTCCAGAAGAACTGAATTAATTTAGAATGCCACCAGCCACCTATAAATGTGCTTTCTAGCCCACAAGACTGCCAGTATTGGAGTTTATAACTATAATTTATTTATGCTGCTTTAATTATAGATATGTGAGGGTCCTTGGTTGTGCAAATTTGAATTTCAATAGCTCCTAGGGATATCAGACATTTATCCATAGGATGATCATCTTTGTAATTATGTACTCATGTAGCCCTCTGTCGTAACTATTGAGTAGGAGTTATGTTAGCCACATTTGCATGAATTATTTATATACATTTTTAGTTTTATAAGCTTTTATTAGCAGTGTATGTCATATTTTTACATTCTACTTTTAATATTATTATATTTAATAACATAAAAGTTGAGATTTATGTTTTTACTTTTGAGACAGAGTCTTATTCTGTCCCCCAGGCTGGAGTGCAGGTGGCACGATCTTGGCTCACTGCAACCTTTTCCTCCCGGGTTCAAGCGATTTTCCTGCCTCAGCCTCCTGAGTAGCTGAGATTACAGCATGCACCGCCCTGCCTGACTAATTTTTGTATTTTTGGTAGAGGCGGGGTTTCACCATATTGACCATGTTGGCTGGTCTCAAACTCCTGACCTCAAGTGATCCTCCTGCCTCAGCCTCCCAAAGTGCTGGGATTACAGGTGTGAGCCACCGCACCCAGCTGAGATTTATATTTTTAAACCTTTTTCTTTGTTTGTGTCTGAAAATACTTTGTGTCTGAGAATATTTTCATTTTGTTGGTGCTGTTCATTTTAACAGAAATTGATCTCTTTGCAGGTGCAATGAACTATTCTGATAACTTTGAATTTTCTATGTGATGTTTTAAACGTTGGGTTTGTTGACTTTTCGGACTTTAGTGTCATATTTGTGGTAAGAACTACATTAGTATGTTCTGCAAGACAGTAATACTCATTGTATGAGGAAAGGGTTTTGTGGTCAAATATGTTTAGGGAGTGCTAGGTTCAACTAAGTCACCATTTCTGGCAGCTCTCCTGCAGGGCCTGCTGGAGCCGTCAATAGGTTAATATTAATTGTGCCTTTCTGAGAGAAGGCTCTAATCAGGAGCACTTTCTAAAGTTTTAGGCCAGGGGCTGGTAAACTTTGTCTGTGAAGGACCAGATAGTATATATGTGCAGCTTTAATGGGCCATGTGAGTATTGTTATTGCTTTAACTACTTAATTCTGTGTTTGAATGCTGAGAGCAGCCCTAGGCAATACCTAAGAGATTGGGTGTGGCTGTGTTCCAATATAGCTTTATTTGTGGACACTACAATTTGATTGTCATATCATTGTTATATGTCACAAAATATGATTATTTGTTTGATTTTTTAAAGAAACTATTTAAAATGTAAAAACCCATCTTAGCTTGTGAGCAGAAACAGGCAGGTACTGGAGCTTACTCACTCTTTTTAAATGTTTATTTATTTATTTTAATTTGGGACAGGGTCTTGCTCTGTCACCCAGGCTGGAGTTCAGTGGTGTGATCACAGCTCACTGTAGCCTCAACCTCCTGGGCTCAAGTGATCCTCCTACCTCACTCAGCTTCCTGAGTAGCTGGAACACCACCATACCTGGCTTTTTTTTTTTTTTTTTTTTAATTTTTTGTAGTGATGGGGTCTCCCTGTGTTGCCAGACTGGTCTCAAGCTCCTGGGTTAAAGCGATCCTCTCCCCTTGCCCTCCCATGCTCACTCTTTTTAAAGACCGTAGAATCATTAATATCTCATGGGACTAGGTCAGGGAAACTCACTGTGGGACATGCTTACTTAAATTCTGGTCCAGTTATCTAAAGTACTTATTAACAGTAAATCCTTTCTGCTCTCTTGTGTTTTCTCATTTGCTGTATACCAAGTTTTTATTGTAAATGTTTTGAAAATGCTAGTGGACCCATGTTTCTCTTTTAACTCTTTGCTGTGCAGTCTGTATTTTTTGTTTCGTTATTTGCTCTTAGTCCGGGATGGTTTGTTTCAGGATTATAGCTTTTAAAAATCTGAAGTCTTTGATACACTTCTCAGGAATTGAATACTCGCATTTTAATTGGGGTGTTTTAAAAGATTGTCTTGGCCAGGTGCAGTGGCTTACATCTGTGATCCAGCACTTTGGGAGACCGAGGCAGGAGGATCACTTGAGGTCAGGAGTTGAAGACCAGCCTGGTCAATATGGTGAAGTTCCACCTCTACTAAAAATGCAAACATTAGCTGGGCATGGTGGCACACGCCTGTAATCCCAGCTACTGGGGAGGCTGAGGCAGGAGAATTGCGTGAATCCAGGAGGGAGACGTTGCAGTGAGCCCAGATCGTGCCATTGCAATCCAGCCTGGGTGACAGAGCGAGACTCCATCTCAAAAAACTCAAAAAAAAGAAAAAAAAAAAGAAAAGTAAAAAGAGAAAGGATTTTCCATCACTGGTTAGAAAATTTGAAAAATAAAAGTAAAAAACTAAAAGATTGTTAAAATATAGTACATCGTTAAGTTGGCGGGATGGATAATTAAAATAACATTTATGGAATGCTTACTATGTGTCAGACACGTTTTGCCTGCTTTATCTGTATTAACAATTAATTCTCAAGACAGTCTTTGAAGAGTAGGTATTGCTAATTAACTCCTTTATACTAATGAGGAAGCAGAGACACAGAAGTGAGTCATTTGCCAAGGCCACCCAGAATTAAGGATAAAAAAAATCCAACGTGTTTTTCTACTCGCACACAAGGCTCAATACAACACCTTTGACACCAAATTCTCCAGCAGACACCAACTGAGTGCCCTCTAATTCAATTGAGTTCTGACCTGTCTACCTGGAGGTAGGGTCGGATCCCACAGTTTAAAGACACAGTCCCGGGGGACTGCCCCCAACATCTGATGTCAAGCACCAGCCGCAGATTATTTTGCCTGTGCTTTGGCCTGACCAGCTGTAAATCAAGGTTCCCACAAACCCTTCCTCAGGTTTGATTCATTTGCTAGAGCAGCTCACAGAACTCAGGGAAACACTCTACTTACTCAGCCTCCTGAGTAGCTGGGACCACAGGCGTGTACTTCCATGCCCAACTCCAGTTTCTTAATAAAGGATATAATAAAGGATACAAATGAACAGCCAGATGGAGGAAATGCATAGGGCAAGGTGTGTGGGAAGGGGCATGGAGCTTCCATGCCCTCTCTGGGTGCACCATCCTCCGGGAATCTCCAGGTGTTCAGCTGTCCAGAAGCTCTCCAAACCCCAGTCCTTTTGGGCTTTTACGGAGACTTCATTACTTAGACATGATTGATTATATCACTAGCCTTTGGTGATCAGCTCAACCTTCAGTCCTTCTCCCCTTCCCTGAGGTTGGAGGTGGGGTTGAAAGTCCCAACTCTTCAATCATACCTTGGTCTTTCTTATGACCAGCCCCTATCCTGAAGCTACTTAGCAGCCCCCAGCCACCAATCATCTCATTAGCATACAAAAGACACTATTATGACTGGAGATTTTAAGGTTTTAGGAGTTGTGCACCAGAAACCAGGGACAGAGACCAAATATATATTTATTAGATCACACTATCACACCTAGCTAGTACCTGGTAGATCTGGGCTGCTCAGCACGCTATAGGCTAAAATATTAATAGGTTTTGTTTATGTGTGCTTTTATACTGGAGTTGCTGCACTGGCTGGAGTCATTGGTTTTGCCTTGGTTTATAGGCTTTTCTTTAAATCCTTAGTGAGCACAGAGTAACATTCCTTCTGCATCTTTCCTCCTGTCTTGCATGGAATGCCAATTCATTTACTACTTAGTGACTAAATAAATGGGTAGCCTACTCTTGGCTTCTTCATGTATGCAGAAGTCTTAGAAATAGTTATTTCTAAGGACACGGAAGGAGATGAGGTTCTGTGGCCCCAGGACTGAGTGCTGCTGAGTGTATACTCTCTTGCATTGCAGGTTCCAGGGAAAACAGCACCTGGGTTAAGTCTCGCATGGCTTTTCCTTTTTCCAGTGTCCCCTGAGCTTGCCTCCTCCCAGTCCTGCAGTCAGCACATTCTAGCCTTGGCATCCTCTATGTTCGCCAGTTTTAAAAACGGTCCCTGCTTTTGTCTTAGCAACAGAAGACTTTTTTTTTAAATCAGAGAGGATAGTAGCAAATGCAAGAGTTGACCAAATGTATATAACATAACTGGGAACAGTTCTGTCTGTGATTTGTGGAAGCTCTGTCCTTGAAGCCTTCCTCTTTGAGCGTTCCTTTTCCCCCACTTCAAATCTACAGAATTCTAAGCAGCCAGTGTCTTGATATGACACATTTAATGTGATGCTCAAAATAAAATGATCAGAAATTCTGAAAGGTCTAGCTCTGCCTGGCTTTTTGCCTTTTGATCATCTGTTATCATGTTTTAGATTCACCATCTCAGGAATAACTTGGTTGCATTATCATCTCTACAGTAACAGGTTTCCTCTCCAAATATTAGTTTTATGCAGCATTAAAAAAATTCTACAACAAACTCATAGGCAGTCTCTCTGCCTGCCCTTTATGAATAGAAAAAAAGTGTATCGCTGCCTTGACTTTGCTCATTTTCCACTAAAAATTATTAGAGTTTGATAGGGAACAAGAATGACAAAAATATATTGTAACCATCAGTTGTGAGGAATCTTTTGTTTGTTTGAAGGATGAAGTCATGGAGTAAGAATTGTTAAATAAATAGGCATCAACATTCTGACATGTCTTTGCAGATCTGGGTGCTTCCTGTCCTTAGTCAGGCCCATCTCTGTGTCCTAGAATAGAAGTGACAACAGGAGAGGTGTGATGTGGCTCACCAGGGTGTATGCTGAGACCCAGGGAGTCTTTAGAGTTGGTTATTTAGAGCTACCTCCTCCCTTTTTTGAAATTTGTGTTGTTCTGGGTTTACCTTTTAATCAGTCATTCAGTAGGCATTTTATAGTGCTCATAAATCCTGTATAGTTTGGAATGGCACACTGATATTTACCTCATGTATCCATTGTTGGTGAAATAAATATCTTGGATAAATGAAATTTTCCAAATAACTAAAGTTTAAACTAGGACAGAGCATAGATAACTTCCAGAGGATAATCTTATTATGCTGCTTATAATTCTAATCACCAAGTTAGTATCATCTTTTTTGAAGAAATAAGAGGGGAGGCTGGGTCCAGTGGCTCATGCCTGTAATCCCAGCACTTTCGGGGACTGAGGTGGCAGGAATGCTTGAGGCCAGGAGTTTGAGATCAGCCTGAGCAACATAGTGAGACCCCCTGGCCCCCCTCAAAAAAAAAGAGAAAGAAACGAGGAGGGAATGTTTTAACTCTTTGATACATTTGCTTGTCACCTTAAGTACCCTGCAGAGTGTAATTCTTGTAAGCCATTTGTCATTCTGTTAAAACAGAGTGATGTCCTCAGGGTCTTTGGAGATGAAATGAAGTATCTGCCTTTGTACTGAAGGGTATAAGGCCAGACTGCTTTATCTCTTGAGTTATTGTGGCTACATTGTGGAGGCTTTGGGTTTTCTCCTGCTTGCTTTTAAACCTGCGCTCAGCTGGGCATGTTGGCTCACACCTGTAATCCCAGCACTTCGGGAGGCTGAGGCAGGCGGATCACGAGGTCAGGAGATGGAGACCATCCTAGCCAACATGGGGAAACCCCATCTCTACTAAAATACAAAAAAATTAGCTGGGCGTGGTGGCAGGCGCCTATAGTCCCAGCTACTCGGGGGTCTGAGGCAGGGGAATAGCTTGAACCCAGGAGGCGGAGGTTGCAGACAGCCTGGCGACAGAGCAAGACTCTGTCACAAAAAAAAAAAACAAAAAAAAAACCCTGCACTCATCTTTAGCAACTTCCTCTACCACCACTTCTAATATGCTGGTTCTAATTATGTATGGTCTGTAAGTCCATTCATTCATTTATTCAACTAACACTTGTCAGACGTTACCATGAGTCGGGTCCTTGAGGGCATGGATAGCACCAGTAAATGAAATAGACCTGATCCTTGTCCACATGGAGCTTGTGATCTATAGGGGAATACATGCTAAACAGAAAAATGGGTAAGTACAAAATTGTGGTAGCCATACTGGGGGAAAAAATGGGAATGAGGGGATCTTGTGAAACTTGTTTTTATTAGTGGAGAGGTGGTCAGGGATGGCATTCCAGAGAAAGCCCTATCTTTGTTAAAGACTTTGCCTTTCATCCTGAGTCATGTGGGAAGTGATTGAGAGTTTTAAGCAGGGGATGAAAGGATGAGATTTGGTGTGTGAGTTGGAGTGGGTGTCAAGAAAGGAAGCCAAGATCTCAGTACTCATTGCTAAACTCTCAGAGGTCTGACGATTTCTGTGAGTGAGCTTCTGCTCTCTGTATTTTTTGACATTTCTTTTGACTGCCCTGTGCAGGTGTTGACAGACTTTCTCCATAAAGGGCTGGATAGTATATTATCCAGCATATAGTATATATAGTGTATTCTGTAAAGGGCTGTCTAATATTTTAAGTTTGCAGGACATAAGGTATCTTTTGGAACTATCCAACTCTGCCACTGTAGCATGAAAGCAGCCACAGTCAATACCCACATAAATGGCTGAATTCCAATAAACGTGTTTATAGGAACAATTGGCATGTGGGATTTAGTTTGCTGAACCCTGGCTTGGAGAATGCTTTGCTTCTTATTCCCATGATCTTCATTATTGAGGTAGTGGTGCAAGGGAGGAAATGCAATCTATGTGGTCGTTCCTGGCCTTGAGCTGCTTGTAATCATTATGGGAAGATAAGTATATACACTTAAGTGGCCATCAGCAAACATCACAAGACAATATATAATTAGGCACCAATAAGATGAACAGAAACAGGAAATGTGATGAAGAGTTCACTCATCTGCTTGGAATCTGGGTGTCTAGGAATAATTTTAAAGGCTTTACGAGGAAGGTGGAACTTGACAGAAATAATTGTAAACACTTAGAGGGTTAGAGGTGAATACAACCTAGTCCAACTTGCAAATTTTAGTGATGCAGTGTTAGAAGATGAACAAAAGCAAATCACAGAACACTATGTATCCACAGTCCCCTTGAAAGTGTAAGGCAAAACAAAACAAAAATCAATGGGAACAGCCAATTTAAGGTATGCATGCATGTACGTATGTATTATGTGTAAATGCTCAGAAAAGGGTCTGGAAAGATGTGCACCAAAATTAACAGAGTCTCTCTGGAAATGAGTGCATTTGAGCAGAGACTTAAATGTTTTACTTTTTAGTTCCTAATTATTAGAATTATTACATGAATGTTTATTTTCATCATAAAAATATTAATTAATACAGGGCAATATTAAAACAATTAAAAGTGCCAGATTGGTTAAGAGGCTGAGAGAGTGGTACGGAGAGTGTGATTGGGCTGTCTCCAAAATGTGTCTCAGAACCAGAGATTAGAGCCCTTAGTTCAGGGTGTCCACAACTTGGATGGGCATCAGAATCACTTGGAAAGCTTAAAAAGAAAATGAACCAAAGCTAAAACCAAATAAATTCCTGGCCCCATTGCAGACCCACAGTGATCTCAGATGATGGGGCTGGGATGTGATTTTTTTTTAAAAAGCTTTCCAGGTAATTTTGATGCTGCCTTTGAGACCCGAGGCTTTGGTGAGCCTCCGATCTAGTTTATCCAGCTCTGTACAAATGAAGGAATTAAGGATCTTGACCAGGTAGGACTCAGCCTCAGATCTTTTGGCTCCCACTCTCTTGTACTTTTCAATGACTGCGTCCCCTAATTCAGGTGTTTTCCTGGCATTAGCTTTGGGTGGCGTCTCAACTTGTTGTCATATTATATGGAAAATGCCACTTATATTATATTATATTAAAATGCATTTATATTCTTAAATGCCACTTTTGAATGGGGTCCACCTCATCCCCATTTCCCATTGCTTCACTCCCAGATCATCATTGGGAATAATTTCTACAGTGTTTTAATTTTCTTAGAAATCAGAGGGTTGCCACCAGGCTAGTGGGAAAAGCCCTAGTTTTAGATCATAAGTTGACTAAAAGGCCTTAGGAAAATGGCTTTTCTCAGGTGCCATCTGAGTCTCTATAAAGAGAAAGCGATATTGCCAAGTCTTCCTCTCAGCAGGGTTTCGCTCAGGCAAAAGAGCCCATGGAGCGGTCCCTCCAGCTTTGCAGCACAGATTGGGTTAACTGTTTACTTCAGAATTGGAAGAGGCCTTCGAGGTCCCTCTAGTTCAGTGATTTTCAGTTGTTTCAGGAATAAACCCCTTGCAAATAAATTCTTACTTGGAAAGCCGTATTAGCAAATTGATAAAGTGGAGATGCTTGGTTTAGGCAGAGATGGGGGGCTTGGAGCTTACCTCCCCTGCTCCCTAGTCTAAGGGACATCCTGAGAGCTGTGTTCTGTCCAGTGCTCGCTTAAGTCCTGTTTGAAAACCACTGATTTCTTCCTCTTTCCCCTTCCATAAGTAATCGTTCACCAACTTCAGCTAACCTGAGCCCTCAAATCTGTCACCTTCTCTCCATTTCCACATCCACCACCCTAGTCCGAGTCACCACCACCTTCCATGTTGGTTTTCACCCTCTAACTGAGTTTTCTCGTCTACTCTCCCATATACCCCTTTCACCCTCTGCTCTGAAGCAGACAACTTTTTTATTCACAGGTGCAATTATATGCCTCCTCCCCCCACCTATCATGTAAACATTTAATGACTTCTCATTGCATTTTGAATTAAGATCAGCACGTGGAGGCTCTTCAGATATAACTGTGGCCCCTCTGTTCCATCTTGAGATAGAGCCACAAGATTTTTAGTTCCTGTACTGAGCTTCCTTCTGCTTCACACTTTTGCTTTGGTGCTCCCTCTGTCTAACCCCCTTTCACTGCTTCTGACCTGGAGTTAATTTCTGCCTCTCCATCCTTAAGAGCTATATCAAAATGTTTCTCTAACTTCCCTGAGCCAGGAAGCGCCTGTTAAATTCCCTGTCATAGGATTCTATATTTCTCTTTCTCAGCAGTGATCTCAATTCTAATCGAGTAATTACTTTTTCTTGAGGTCAGGAGTTGAGAATTGAGTATATTCTTTTTCTATTCATCCCAGCCTAGAATGTAAACTTCATAAGGGCTGGAATAGAGTTCTCAAGGTTCTATCCTCAGCCCATGGCATGATGTCTTGCACACACCTATTAGATCGCCAGTAAGCATTTGTCCAATGAACTCATAGTGTCTAGTTTTTGCCATATCTCATTTCTAGTGTTCAGCCCGCATGCGACTGCGGAAGGATCATTGTTTGTGGGCTCTGCTTGTGGGAACTGGAATTGTCTCTTGTTGTG
This sequence comes from Theropithecus gelada, assembly GCF_003255815.1. Taxonomy (NCBI): domain Eukaryota; kingdom Metazoa; phylum Chordata; class Mammalia; order Primates; family Cercopithecidae; genus Theropithecus; species Theropithecus gelada. Next base: position 49,590,880 of record NC_037671.1, on the reverse strand, counting down.
TGAGGTAATTTAAAGGTTCTTTTTTAGAGACATATTGTCTAAAGTGGGTTACCCAGTATGATACAGTTTAAACAGGGCCGAGTTTTGCTTTAATTAGAAACTTGATCTATTATTCCAAATGAACAAAGAGCTCTAAAATCCACTTAAAGTCTGAGAAAGAGTGTGGAGGCTGTGGCGTTTGGAGGTGGGTTTTATGTATAGCTGGGAAAACCTCTTTGGTAACTCAGTAATCAGGGTTCCTTACTTTAGATTTAGAAGTGCATATCTGGGGGGAAATATAAAAAGCTGTAGGAAGCCTACCCCAACTCTATACCCAAATCCACACATGCTTGCTATTCATGACCTCCTGTGCTCGTTCTGCAGAACCACCCTGGTGAGTGTGTGTGGGTGTGTCTGACCGCCCATCCTCCCACACAGGTAGGGAGGCTGACTTAGATCGCACAGCGCAGCAGACTGATATTCAGCGTGGACCACCACTCCCTGCCCAGATCTTGGGTTCAGTTCTCTTCTTTCATTAATTGAAGAGTAATAAGCTGCCATTTGGGTTACTAATACAGCTTTCAAACTTTCAGAACACCGCAGCTATCTAAAACTGCTTTTGCATGTAGACACGCCAGGAAGTACAGAGCAGAGCCACTTTTGCAACCTCTTGGGTTGGGTCTTTAGTGGGGAGATAGGGTCTAATCCCGTCGTTGGTATTCTTTTCTTCTTCTTCTTCTTCTTTTTTTTTTTTTTTTTTGAGATGGAGTCTGAGTCTGTCGCCCAGGGTGGAGTAATGTGGCGGAGTCTCGGCTCACTGCAACCTCTGCCTCCCAGACTCAAGCAATTATCCCTCCTCAGCCTCCTGAGTAGCTGGGATTATAGGAATGCGCCACCATATCTGGCTAATGTTTGCATTTTTAGTAGACACAGGGTTTCACCATGTTGATCAGGCTGGTCTCGAACTCCTGTCCTCAAATGATCTGCCCACCTTGGCCTCCCAAAGTGCTGGGATTACAGGCGTGAGCCACTGTGCCCGGCTGGTATTCTTGACAAATGTAACTTGGGCTCCGCAGGATGGTTCCTTTTATCCAGTGCATCTGCTGTGCTCGGAAAAAGGTGGCTGGGGCTTATTTTGCAAATAGAAGGAACAAGAAAACAAAAGGTAAAGTCAGAAGGGAAAAGGGAAGACATTACAGATTTTATCATCAAGCAGGAGATTTTTTCCAGGCTCTAAGATGAGGTTAAGCTTCTTCACAAGAGAATCAACAACTGTCCCTTTTTTTTTTTTTTTGGTGGAGGGGGGAGGGTCTCGACAGAAAAAATGAATATACCGTCATAAGCTGAAAATTAGTTTTCAATATTGTCATTTAACTAGATGGGCAGCTCTGGGATAGGGGAAGGGACTTCAGGGAAATACTTTTGATTCAAATAGTTAAATTTTGGGGTGGGAGAGAATTGAACCTTGAATTAAGTGTCAAGGTGCTAAAAAGACAGAAACTGATCACTATGAAAAAATGTTTTGATATATTCTCTTAGTCACTGCTATAGCAGCCAACTTAGAGGGAATTTGCCCTGCTGGGTAGCTGGTAGTTTGAGGCAGCCATTATTGGCCTGACACATAAACTTTGTGCATTTCATAAAGGATAGTGAAAACTGTTGGAACTTCTCAATATTGATTAATGCAGAAAAACTTTCTCTTAATATTCTTATTCTCCCCCACTGTCTTCTCAGAAGGACCTCAGGATTTAGTCCCACAAATATAATTTCCTTTCCCCTAAGCGCCTGTTGACTCCCTCTTGCTGGGTCTAGCTTTGTGCTTCCTCTCCTGGGTGGCTGCAGGCCCATGCTTTCGTAGCTATGGTCTTCGAAGGCTGAACAAACAGAGTGTGAATGTGAATCTAAAAGCATCAACTCTATTGTTTAAAGCACATTACAGAAATGCCAAAGGCCCACCTCTGTTTTGACAAATAAATAAAAGTTTAGCTTCACATAGGCAAACTGTATGAAAAAATCATGCCGTGACTGTCAGGTAATGCCAAGCAGGCAATCTGGTGCTGTGGAAGTGCCAGCTTGAATGCATGCCTTCCTGGTTCTCAGCTGCCCTATTCTCCCACCATGAAATGGCAGCTTAACAATGGGGTTGGGGAGAGGAAGAGAACTATTTAGCAAGTTATTTTCCTATTGCATTTGGATTTTGTCTAGTATATAACTTTTTTTTTTTTTTGAGACAGAGTCTCTTGTCACCCAGGCTGGAGTGCAATGGCGAGATCTCGCCTCCCAGGTTCAAGCGATTCTCATGCCTCAGCCTCCCGAGTAGTTGGGATTACAGGCATGTGCCACCACGCCAGGTTAATTTCGTATTTTTAGTAGAGACGGGGTTTCACCATGTCAGCCAGGCTGGTCTCGAACTCGTGACCTCAGGTGATCCGCGTGCCTTGGCCTTCCAAAATGCTGGGATTGTGAGCCACTGCGCCCAGCCGTATATAACATTTTAAATCTCAGCTACGAAGTGTTTTCACATCCATATTCTCAACTGATTTTTATAATCAATTTGAGATGCATTGTCAGTTTCATTTTACAAATGGAAAAAAAGGAAGCTGAGGCAAAGGTCAGGCAATGAAACCAAAGCGTCACAGCCAGTAGATCAAGCTGTAGGATGGGATCCACGTCTTCGTTTCTGTAGTTCTACTGTGTTGCAGCACGCTGTCAAGAGGATGCAGTCCTGGTCGGATCTTTAACAGGAATGATGATGGTGGTGCTGGAATTGTTGACCCTTTTTCTCCCCTGCTCCTATGTAACATCTTCTTGGTTTTTGTTCCTTTCCCTTCCCTTCTGTTTCTTTCAGCTTGGATTCCTTAGCACCACCACAGCTCAGCCAGAACAGAAGGCCTCGAATCTCATTGGCACATACCGCCATGTTGACCGTGCCACCGGCCAGGTGCTAACCTGTGACAAGTGTCCAGCAGGAACCTATGTCTCTGAGCATTGTACCAACACAAGCCTGCGTGTCTGCAGCAGTTGCCCTGTGGGGACCTTTACCAGGCATGAGAATGGCATAGAGAAATGCCATGACTGTAGTCAGCCATGCCCATGGCCAATGATTGAGAAATTACCTTGTGCTGCCTTGACTGACCGAGAATGCACTTGCCCACCTGGCATGTTCCAGTCTAACGCAACCTGTGCCCCCCATACGGTGTGTCCTGTGGGTTGGGGTGTGCGGAAGAAAGGGACAGAGACTGAGGATGTGCGGTGTAAGCAGTGTGCTCGGGGTACCTTCTCAGATGTGCCTTCTAGTGTGATGAAATGCAAAGCATACACAGACTGTCTGAGTCAGAACCTGGTGGTGATCAAGCCGGGGACCAAGGAGGCAGACAACGTCTGTGGCACACTTCCGTCCTTCTCCAGCTCCACTTCACCTTCCCCTGGCACAGCCATCTTTTCACCCCCAGAGCACATGGATTCCCATGAAGTCCCTTCCTCCACTTATGTTCCCAAAGGTAACTTAACCTCATGAATTATTTATTTGAGGAAGGCTTTGAGCCCAGTGGCGGTACCAAGAGTGGGCTTATACCAAAGATGTTTTCTCCACTTTGTGTATTCCAAAGTCACCCCTTGGAGAAGAGGCCTTCAAATGGTGGCTAATTAAATCTGGCTTCTTTGGACTTAGTAGAAACATGTAGACTCAGAAGTTTTCTATTAGGGGAGATCAAATATCTAAAAACTAGGTCACATCAAGCTATAAAATATGAACCAAGAGAAACAAGGACAGTGTGTGACCTTATGTAAGTCACTTAACCTCTTCAGGCCTCGGTTTCAAAGTTGTCAAACAAATGAATGATTCAGATGTTTCAGGTTCCTTCCAGATTAAAAGTTTTCCAACATGGAGTCAGTCCCAGGCAGACACAGGCAGGAGCAGAGAAAGAGGGAGAAAGGGAGAAAATACCATTACATCTGGAAGCGAGGGATGAATTTTGAATCCAGGTGGGGCAAAGAATGGGTAGGAAAGTTAGAAGCATCAGGAAATAGGCAAATTTGTATCGGATTGAAGGTAACTAGCACTCATGTCTGGAAAATAATAACTTTATTTTTTCCCAATGATTTCAACTTTACTCCTTGTATCAATTATTCAAGTTTTCCATCAGAACCTCCAGGAGAATATAAAATTTATGCTTTATTTTCAAATCCTTTTTGATTGAATGTAATTTTCATGAGATGATGACCCACTTGAGTTGTTCCTCCTAGTGTCCTCTCATGCATGATTACACTTAGCCTTCATGCTAACCCTGTGGAGAGAGCCATCTTACAACTGCCAATTGAAATGAAGAAACAGCCTCCAAGAGCTCAGATGGCCACTCCAGCTTTTCTTAGGCTAAGTCCTGTCTCTTGGGACTCAAGATTCCCATCTCTCATACTTCTTAATGAAGATTACTTGTGGAGACTTCTCTGAGAGAAGTCCGCTAAGCTGCCAGCCCAAATTTTGTTTAATCTCTTGATAACAGATACTCTTAATCACTGAACTGTCCCACCAAGTCTTTCACTAGTCAAATTTGCATTTGATTTCTTTTCTTTATTTAGTCATAGTCTCAGTTTTACCACTGCATCATAAAATAGTCAAAAGGTGGGAGAAGGAGGATGGACAAAAGAATTAAATTTGAACTGGTTCTCTGAAAACTGAAAATAAGAATTGATTAGATCTCTGCATATGTATGTGCCTACTCAGTATATGAAGTACAGGAGAAGCTGCTGTCAAGCTCAGCTGTTGGATCCTTAAGGATGCCCTTGGTTTTGGTGTAAGAAAGTGAGTTTAGTGGTTCAGTTCCATTTTTGCCTTCCACATAGGGTCTTTATGAAAATGTGCAACATAATTTATTCTTAAGCCCCAAAGGTCATCTCATCTTTGATTATCTGGCCTAGCTTGGAGATGACCTGGGAAAGGAGGGAATGTATAGATCCCCAAATATGGAAAAGCTCTTCCCCCCTCCTTACTCTTTTTTCTAGGCATGAACTCAACAGAATCCAACTCTTCTGCCTCTGTTAGACCAAAGGTACTGAGTAGCATCCAGGAAGGGACAGTCCCTGACAACATAAGCTCAGCAAGGGGGAAGGAAGACGTGAACAAGACCCTCCCAAACCTTCAGGTAGTCAACCACCAGCAAGGCCCCCACCACAGACACATCCTGAAGCTGCTGCCGTCCATGGAGGCCACTGGGGGCGAGAAGTCCAGCACGCCCATCAAGGGCCCCAAGAGGGGACATCCTAGACAGAACCTACACAAGCATTTTGACATCAATGAGCATTTGCCCTGGATGATTGTGCTTTTCCTGCTGCTGGTGCTTGTGGTGATTGTGGTGTGCAGTATCCGGAAAAGCTCGAGGACTCTGAAAAAGGGGCCCCGGCAGGATCCCAGTGCCATTGTGGAAAAGGCAGGGCTGAAGAAAGCCATGACTCCAACCCAGAACCGGGAGAAATGGATCTACTACTGCAATGGCCATGGTGAGCCTTCTCTCTTTTCTCCTCGCTCACAGATCTCTCTGCTGCTTTTTCCCTGGTCCCTGTTTTCTGAAGGAATGGGAATGCATAGTTTGTGGAATCTCTTTCGTAGACCAAACACTACTTGATCCAGTCGTGTTATAGAAAAAGAGATTGACTGTCTTATTAGAAGTAATACATTCAGAGAGAGTAATCTCTCTTCCTCCTTTTCCCCTGGTACCTTTAAAACAGAAGAATGTTGCAGAATCAGAGACCTGGGTGACCCCTAGGGACTTTGTTTGACCTTGTCATTTAACAAATGAGGAATCTGAGTTCAGAGAGGTTTGGCAACATTGGTCCAAACAAGAGGCTGGTTGTTTTTGAGGACAGATGGGACGAGACTCCTGACTGTTGGAGCACTTGCTTTTTCTATACGATTAGGCTGTGAAGCAAGTAAAGGGGACAAAACCCAACTTGTCATAAGTTTGCCTTCTTCAGTCAGAACCTTGCTTTTAGATTCCTAACAATTTCCTCACATATATATTTTCCCCACTTAACCTTTTAGGATCCCATGTCTGTCAGGAGGGTAGGATGGTCTTTTGGATTGTAGACCCCAGAAGCATAATAGGTCGGTCATCATCTGAGGCTCAGTGTTACTTTCCTGGTAGTCAGCATGTGTTGCATATGGGCTGGAATATTTTGGCCTTTCCTCTTTTGAGGGCAAAAAAATAGCTTACAGAACTTGTCCCAGAGCTCAGTTTGATCTGAAGACTGCAGTTTTCAGACTGTGCAGTAAATTCCCTTTCTTTAAATCCTAAATGAAACTTCAGCCCAGTTTTGATAACCCCATTCAGGTGTGTCCTCTCCCCTCAAAGAGAAAGGGGTGTATCTACTTTTCTAAACAGCAGTTTGGCTTTTTGTAGTCTTACAAATATTGATACCATTTGGCATGGCAATTCCATTCTTGTGACTCTATCATAAAGGTATAATCAGAAAAATTGAAACACAGTTATAAGCACAAAGATCTTAAACTTTTTTTTTTTTTTTTTTGAGACACAGCGAGACTCCGTCGCCCAGACTGGAGTGCAGTGGCCGGATCTCAGCTCACTGCAAGCTCCGCCTCCCAGGTTTATGCTATTCTCCTGCCTCAGCCTCCTGAGTAGCTGGGACTACAGGTGCCAGCCACCTCGCCCAGCTAGTTTTTTGTATTTTTTAGTAGAGACGGGGTTTCACCGTGTTAGCCAGGATGGTCTCGATGTCCTGACCTCGTGATCCGCCCGTCTCGGCCTCCCAAAGTGCTGGGATTACAGGCTTGAGCCACCGCGCCCGGCCAAAGATCTTAAACTTTTAAACCAACATCATGTCTCACAGAAATTGAAAACAACAGAAGGACAGTTTTAGGGAAATAACTAAGTAAATTATGGTGTATTCATAGAATGGAATATTATGTTGACATTCAAGATTTTATGAAGTTTTTGATTTTAGCCAGGAAAGTGTTTATACTAGGTTAAAGGAAAAAAACAAACACCAAACCACATACTTTATAGAATATAATCCCAGCTCTCATAAAACTTGAAAATAAGACTGAATGGAAATATGCTAAAGTGACATTTCTTTTTCCCCAGTGTGGTGGGATTTATGCATGGTTTTCTTTTTTCTTTATTAGTTTTCTGTACTTTCCCCAAGTTGTCTGTACTAAGTACATGCTACTTCTATAATGAAAAATTTAGGAAAAGTTAAAGTCTTGCAACTCATTTTGCTTCCCCTTGTTGATTTGTGTAAATTAAGTTTGTCCAACCCCTGACCCAGGACAGCTTTAAGTTTTAGCTTTGAATGTGGCCCGACACAGATTCATAAACTTTCTGAAAACATTATGAGGGTTTTTTTGTTTGTTTGTTTTGTTTTTTGACAGAATTTAGCTCTTGTTGCCCAGGCTGGAGTGCAATGGCACGATCTCGACTCACTGCAACCTCTGCCTCCCAGGTTCAAGCAATTCTTCTGTCTCAGCCTCCCGAGTAGCTGGGATGACAGGCATGTGCTATCATGCCCAGCTAATTTTGTATTTTTAGTAGAGATGGAGTTTCTGCATGTTGGTCAGACTGGTCTCGAACTCCCAACCTCAGATGATCTGCCTGCCTTGGCCTCCCAAAGTGCTGGGATTACAGGCATGAGCCACCTCCCCCAGCATTTTTTTTTAAAGCTTATCAGCTATTGTTGGTGTATTTTATGTGGCCCAAGACTATTCTTCTTCCACTGTGGCTCAGGGAAGCCAAAAGATTGGACACCTATGATGTAAATGGTCAAAAGTCAAGTGAAAGTCGGACAGAGGCAAACATCCTAGTTGGGTCTTAGCAGTCTAATCCTGCATAAACTTGAATAAGACAACTATTTACTGGAAGCCTGTCTGGGGAAAGCTTCAATTGCCCCCTTCTTTTTAATTAAAAAAAAAATCTTATTTGTACATATTTCCAAACTTTTGAAAAGTTGCAACAACAGTACAAAGAATACCTATATACCTGTGCCAACATTTACCTATTATTAACATGTTGCTCTTTTGCTTTATCGTTTGCTCTCTCTACATAAAAAATACACCTATAGGGCCAGGTGCGGTGGCTCATGCCTGTAATCCCAGCACTTTGGGAGGCTGAGGCACACAGATCACCTGAGGTCAGGAGTTTGAGACTAGCCTGGCCAGCATGCCAAAACTCCGTATCTACTAAAAATACAATGATTAGCCAGGTGTGGTGGCACATGCCTATAGTACCAGCTCTTCAGGAGGCTGGGGCAGGAGAATCACTTAAACCTTGGAGGCAGAGGTTGCAGTGGGCCAAGATCATGCCATGCACTCCAGCTGGGCCACAGAGTGAGGCTTCATCTCAAAAAAAAAAAAAAAAAACCACACACACACACACATAGATTTTATATTATAAAATATGCATTATAGAATAGCTTATTATACATTATATAACATGTAATATATAATACATAATTATGTACATATATACACATACATACATGGAAAAAATATTTTTTCTTAATTATTTTATGGCCTTTTATCCCCTGATACTTTAGCATGTATTTCCTGACAATAAGACTATTCTCTGCAGAAAACATACTACAGTTTTCAACCTTAATAAATTTAGCAGGGTTACAATCCTTTGCCTTTCATTTGCCAATATTGTATGTTGACGCAATAAGGCCCTTGGTAGATAATATACTTTTTTTTCTCTAGCGTAGGATCCAGTCTAGGATCAGAATTGCATTAAACTGCCCTGTAAGTGGCTAGTCAGGATATTTGTTCTGTTGCAGATTTACCCAATTAGTAGAAAACAATGTGAACATCCTGGTAGATAATTAAATATCTGGAACTGTCCTCTCATTATTCACTTTATTACAAAAGCAACTCCATTCCTTTAGTAGTTGCTTTTATAGATTAGATTATGATCAGCTACATTTTAAAACTCTCTTTTGCAGTCTGGTTTTTAAAATTCTTGAGAACACAGCAAGTGGTAGAGTAAAAACTGGTCCAGCAGCAGAAAGCAATTTAATATAATGATCTTAGATGTTCTTATGACCATAGTAACCTTATAAACTACTATGCCTGTGTCCTTAAAACAATATCCTACTTTGTAAAAATAATGGAAGTGCCAAATCAAACAAAGCCCGATCCTACCCTTCTGTGAAAGCAGTACCTCAGCAATGTGCTTTTCAAACTAAATTACAGTAGTTTCACTGAGGCATAACTGTCTCTTCCAATAGTTTAGGCTTATTCCTCAGATTTTTGCATTGGGATATTTATATTTAAGATGCTTTTCTAAGGAAAGTCTTTTCTTTCCAAATTGCTAGTCTCAAACATGCAACCGGGTAAAATCCTATTACAAAGAGAGGTTCTGTTTAGTAAAGCCATTCCAGGTGCTCAGAGTGGCTTCTAGAAACAGGGCTTTGTTGGTCTGATTGCACTGAGTTCTGGCCAGCAGATAATCCTGTATAATAAGATCTTTTCCTGGTCCTTGTCTATTTCACACTGAATTGTTCATGAGGATAAGGTGGGAAGGAAATGGCTTAGCCTTGGGTTGTTTTCTATCAGAGGTCTTCTAAAATCTCACTTATCCCTGCCTACCCTCAGTAGAACAAGTCATGCTCCTGGATGCCATATAGATCCTCCGAACTCTGAAGCTAGGCCATTGGTTTCCGTCTTTCTTGCGAACAGAAACCTCTTTTATTATTCAGCTCTACTCATCCATCTTCATCTACCATGGACTTACAGTTTTTAAAGTTGAAAAACTTTAAAAGCTACAATCGTACTTTCATGGAGTCCTAGTATTGGAAACATAAGATGAGGCCTCACATGGCTAGGAGATGGAAGAATGAGGGTGCTGTGGTATTTTGTACGCTTTCTTCCTTTCTGAAGTCAGAGCAATTTTATGTTTGGTAGATGTTGGTATGTGTTTGGGGACTGGACTGTGGTTTCATGTAGTATATCTACTTCAGCAACAGGAATTGGAAGTACTTCAGAATGTTTATATACAAAATTATAGTTAAGAGGTTGAAGTGTCAGCAAGATAAGAATATTGTTAATACTCAATTTGTCATGCTTTTATCATCTTTATGTTGTATAACCTCAACATAATGGGGTAAGTGGCGGAGGAGTGTCCAAAAAGTTCAATTTAATTAAAAATTAAGGATATATGTGGATTCACATTAACCACTAGGTTACATGGAAAACATTTTTTATTTGATCTGTTTTGTCACAAAAGAACAAAAGTAACGATAGTAGAACTTAATCCCTATACAATTGGCCATACATGGCACTAAGAAAAGTCACCAATGAGCTGAAAACACTTTGTTCATTTCCTTATAGCTATGGAGGCTACAAAAGTGTATTCCAGTCCCAACTGAAAAACAGTGTAGCTGAGAACAGAACCCAATTGCTGTTCGCTCATTGCTGTTTTTAATTTGTGCCGTTACTATTTCCCTTTTCCTTCTTTCTTCCTCTCCTTCCTCCCTTCCCTCCCCATTCTTCCTCCCTCTTTAACCATTTGAAAAAAGTAGGAAGTCTTGTTCTCAGCAACAAGTTGGCCTAGAAATTTAGAGGGGAAGTTTGAAAAGCAGGTGAGGAGTAAGAATTGCCCCGAAAGTACTTATGGACAAAGAAGCTCTGCAAAGTGACTAAAGGAACAAAACATCGGCAGTTTCTGGCTTGGATCATATTTCCTTTTTCCTTCAGACTGTGAAGAAAAGTGAGGGAAAAAAGGTGGGAGACAAAGGAATCGGATATAGTTTAAACCTGCTCAGTTTCTGATTAGCACATTCTTCAGTGCTCTGCCTTGAGGAGACACTGCAGTAAGCATTTGTTAGAGACAGTGATCCCTCTCCACGTAGTTACATGAGGCACATGCTGTAGATAGGCAGCATCTCCTTTAAATCAGCTGCAACAGGGATTATGAAATCAGTCGGGGCAGGCACTGTTTCTCAAGCAGATTGTTTTGTACCCACTACAGCAAAAGGGCAAAGGTCTTACCCTGTAGAACTGGATTCTAAGATGCAATTTCTTCATTCCTTTAGCTCTCGCCATCTGTCACTGTTTAACTCTTTGTGGCTATGTGGTTTGTCTCCCCACATAGCTTCTAAGTTCTTAGAGAGAAGACATTGGGTCTTACTGTGTGTTTCCCTATGCCTGGAATAGGGCTCGAGGAGGGGTGGTCCAGAGCTGAGCTGGCACATATGGTAACCACTAGCGTCATGAGCTATTTAATTTAAAACTAAAATTAACTAAAGTTAAAAATTCAGCTCCTCAGTTGCACCAGCCACATCTTAAGTACTCAGTAGCCAGACATAGCTTGTGGTTACCCTATTGGATAGGACAGATAGAGAACACTGCCATCATCATATAAAGTTCTCTTGGATAGCACTGGTGTACAGCACCCATAAATTAACTAATCTACATATACTTTTTAAGACCGGATTGTTTTAAAGACATTGCATTGGTTTTTTTCTTGTTGACTTATACCGATGTTGGTGTTAGGGATTTAAACATAGAGGCCTTCAGGTGGGTTCTTTATACTAAATTACCATAGATGATAAGAATTATTTTTCAGAGCTAAAGGAGACTTCTATAACAGCACTGCTTTAATATACGCAAAAACTGACTAGGAAAAGATTGCTGACATCCCTTATCTGATTTGCTTATTTCAAAGTGAAACACATCAGCCAATGAACACTGGAGAGCAGGGTGATGCCAAGAGAGAGAACCCTGCTAATTCAAAGGCCAAGGCAGCTTTGTAAATGCTTGGGTGCTTATGTTTAACTAGTGTGGAAATGGATTAACCTTCAGTGACTTTAGACTTGGATGTAAATATATGCTGTCCAAAACAATATTTTCCCTAAGCTATCTATACCACGGGTCAGCAAGTTACGAAGTATTTTAAGAGAATCTAGGAGATTTTTAGGATTATAGGTTGCAACTACTCCACTCTGTTTGAAAGTCAGTAGTATGAAGTAGCCAGAGACACCATGTAAATGATGGGTGTGGCTGTGTTCCAGCAAAGCTTTATTTGCAAGAACAGGTGGTTTGTCCTGCAGGCTGTCGTGTACCAGCATCTGGTCTACACCATAGACTGGTCATCTTTTAGCAGCTTCTTTTTCACCTTCTGCTGGCTTGCACAGCTTGGATAAACAGTCTGATTCTTGGAGACTTTCTCAAATTTCAACAGTTCGAGCTCAGTTTTTCCTCTAGCAGTAACTGTTTCTAAGTCTGCTGAAGTTAACCCTTCAGGTAACAAAGGAGAACCATCAGCTATGAGTGGGAGCAAGGAAAAGGTGGCAGCTGTCCTTGTATTTTCCTTTAAAAATTGTTCTATGCTTCCTCCATCTCCTAACAGATGTCAGCTTTCACCGGGAGAGCTCCATCTTATGTATGGGTCCACCTCACAGGTGTACATACCATGTACCTGCTACAATTCATCTCTTTACCAAACTGGAGCCATAGAGAAGAGAGGAGGGGGTCTGGGAAAGCTGAGGTTCAGATCTATTCTGCTACTAAAAGGCTGGATGATCTCAGGCAAGGCACTTCCTCTCTTTTCATCTCGTCTTTCTTTGCAAAATCAGGAGACTTGAACCCATCACAGAAGGGCCACCAGATTTTGATCAGTGTGACAGTTTATTTGTGCCTTACCTGAGTGTGCCTACTGTCTTGCTGGTTTCTATCAGGAAAAACATTGGCCTGAGGGGTCCTGCAATGTGCTGTAGGGTGGAGAACACTGCGCTGCTAGTCAGAGGGAAGAGACCATGCTCAATGCCAACCTGAAGCCACAGAAGGATTGTGTGCTCACTGCAGCATGAAAGCGCTTTCCCCCAGGTTTATGAGAGTGTGAGGGCAGGTTAGTGAAAATTTCTATTTAAATTAGGTCACAAGGTCCTCCTTTGGAGGAGAAGAGGTGCTCTGATTTTTATAATTTTCAGCTTTTCTGCTCTCGTTTCTCCCCATCTTTGTGGTTTTATCTACCTTTTGCCTTTGATGTTGGTGACCAACAGATGGGGTTTTGGTGCAAACGACCTTTTGTTGGTATTCATTTCTGTTTGTTAGTTTTCCTTCTAACAGTCAGGTCCCTCAGCTGCAGGTCTGTTGGAGTTTGCTGGAGGTTCACTCCAGACCCTGTTTGCCTGGGTATCACCAGCGGAAGTTGCAGAACAGCAAATATTGCAGAACAGCAAATATTGCTGCCTGATCCTTCCTCTGGAAGCTTTATCCTAGGGGGCAGCTGCCTTTATGAGGTGTCTGTTGGCCCCTACTGGGAGGTGACTCCCAGTTAGGCTACATGGGGGTCAGGGACCCTCTTGAGAAGGCAGTCTGTCCCTTCTCAGAGCTCATATGCCATGCTAGGAGAACCACTTCTCTCTTCAGAGCTGTCAGACAGGGACATTTAAGTCTGTAGAAGTTGTCTGTGGCCTTTTGTTCAGCTATGCCCTGCCCACAGAGGTGGAGTCTAGAGGAAGCAGGCTTTTTGAGCTGTGGTGGGGTCTGCCCAGTTCGAGCTTACTGGCTGCTTTGTTTACCTACTTAAGCCTCAGCAATGGCAGATGTCCCTCCCCCAGCCAGGCTGCCACCTCGCAGTTCGATCTTAGATTGCTGCAGTAGCAGTGAGCAAAGCTCTGTGGGTGTGGCACCCGCTGAGCCAGGCACGGGAGAGAATCTCGTCTGCCAGTTGCTAAGACCTTGGGAAAAGTGCAGTATTTGGGCAGAAGTGTCCTGTTTTTCCCGGTTGTCTGTCAGGGCCTTCCGTTGGTTAGGAAAGGGAAATCCCCTGACCCCTTGTGCTTCCCAGGCGAGGCAATGCCCCGCCCTGCTTCAGCTTGCCCTCCATGGGCTGCACCCACTGTCCAACCAGTCCCTGTGAGATGAACCAGGTACCTCAGTTGGAAATGTAGAGATCACCCATCTTCTGCATCGATCACGCTGGGAACTGCAGACTGGAGCTGTTCCTATTCGGCCATCTTGATCCTACTTCCGAATGTGAGATATTTTTGTAGTGATTGAAATTGAGCAGTTATTATAGAACTAGTAATGTCTTGAGTCTTTCATTCCCTTCAAGTGTGTAACCAAAAATTATAATATTCTAGCATGCAGCCTGATTGTAAAGGAATGGAAAAGTCCTATCCAAAGGTTTCATCCATCTCTGAATATTTATGATGAGGGACACTTTGGTTTCATATGAGCCAAGGAGCCCCAGCCATAAACAGAACTCCTGAGAACAACCTTGCATTGGTCACAAGGTGGGTCACGAGGTATTTACATACCTAGTAAATGCTTTACTTGCTTTGGAAAAGTTGCTCAATTCTTGTATGGGCTGGTAAGAGGTCAACAGGTCATATCCACCTGTAGAGAGTAGCCAGCTTCTGGGATACACATGTCCTGGAAGTAAAACCCTCCCAGTCTCTTAAGTATTAATAAATAGGTGCAGGTTTTGGCTATACTGGAAATCCTTCTTAACTTTAGTATTTCTGATCATGGCTTATTAGTGTGAACATGACTCTCCCCAGTAAAAACTTCCTTAAATTACATGTTTACCACAGATCAGTGAATCTTTGTAATTTGTTGGGACTACGTGCTTAAATTTTACAAGATAACATAAAAGTGATTCTTGCAAATGGAGAAAACTGTCACTCATATATGGGTGGAGGCTAGGGTTATAGAAATAATTTATTTCACTTCTAGAAAGGCAATGTCCACGTCTGGTTTCACATGCAGGTTACAGGCTAAGTGCTCTGCTGGGAAGGTGGCTTTCCAGGGGCCCAGGCAGACCTTTTGTCCACAGGGTATATTTTTAGCTATGACAGCCAAATTTCTTCCTGGAAAAATGAGAGATATTAAATTAGAGAGGAATTATTCACTGTCTTAGATGATATTTCTCCCTCTTTGTTCTGCTTTTTGGTGTATTATCTCTTGGTTGAGAGTTATTGTTATCTATAGGTTGCATTATTTGCCTAAATAGAAGCTAAATGGTCAGTCTGCCCAATTCTGAATTAGTTGGAATTTGGCTAAAGCAGGGAAATACATTATATGAAGTAAACATGCTATCCTACTCTGAAATGATGGAGGGAAGTTTGGGATAAGTTTGTAACCAGGTTCACTCTTAAGGGATCTCAAGGCAAAGGAAAAACTAGAAAATAATCTTTAAAAAGACTTTTTATTCAACTGCTTAACTTGTGATGTTTTTATTTAATTATATATATTTGAACACCATGTTCAAAGCACTGTTCCAGGACTAGGGCTTACTAGGCTTTAATAACATAGTGTTTGTTTTCATTTTATTTTTTGGAAAATTTGCAAGTTGGAGAGCAATGAAGATCATGGGGAATGTGCGTGTGTGTGTGTGTCTGTGTCTGTGTGTGTGTGTTTGTATGTAAGTCAGGGTTAGAAGAGATTCACTTAGTCCAGTCCTCTCATTATACTGAGGATGAAGCTGAGGCACAGGAAGGAAGGGTGACTTGCCCGAAGTCACATGGCCAGTAGGGTTAGAGGGAAGCCAAGGCCTGGCTCTCTAATTCCCGAGACAGTGCTCTTTATATTTGACATGTTGCTTTCCTGGTCAAAGGACTGCAGGGTTCTTCTGCTCAGTGCAGAGGACATTCTGGTTTGTAAACAATTACTCAAGTTTCTTGAATGAGAAAACACACAGGCAATGGAAACACCTAGAAGATAAATGAGGATACTGGAGACTGAGGTTAGGGAAGCAAAGGAATGAAGGAATATAGCCCTTTGGCCCTTATCAGGGGCATAGGGTAGATGAGGAGGCAGGGATGGAAGGCGTGTCTCAGATCCTGACCTGCTATCTCCCCCTGGATAACCTGGGTGACACTGGTAATGGTTCCCAGATGATAATCAAGCCAGAAGGGGAAGCGGTATGTGTCTACCTTTGATGAGCATCTTTTACCTGGATGATTTCAGGCTGCGGGAGGTGAAAGAACTGGTGGCTGTGAGATACATTAGGCGATCTTGGCTCCAGGTGAAAGCAACTTAAAGAAATTCTTAAACTCTTTCAACATGCATGAAACCTTCCCACCTTTCTCTTGAAGAGACAAAGGTATTCTTCTCATGTCTCCTTTCCTTGAACCCTCTTAGAGACTTGAGCACCTTTCTGGCTGCTTTTGACATTCTCTGACTTTAACTCAGTTTTACTTGAACATGTTCTCGTCCAGGATAAATCTATAAGAAAGTTCCTCTAGGAGAACCTTATTATTGGTGAGGGAAGGGAGAGAATAATACTTCCTGTTTGCTGAATGCTTATGATATGCCAGGCACTGTTCTGTGGGATTTATATATATTTTCTTGTTGAATTCTCAGAATAATCTTATGATGTCAGGATCATGCCAGTTTTACACATGAGGAGCAGTGGCACAGGAAGATAAAGTAAGTTGACTAAGGCCACACCACGAGTCAGTGGTGAGCCGGGACTGGCTCTCAGGCATATGGCTTTGGATCCGGAGCTGGGAACTAGTGCATATACTGCATCTCACTCTTACCCTTCCATCCTTTGGTGAAGGAGGAGTGGAGGTGTGGACAGACGCTTGAAACCTAGACCATCACAAATACACTGTTGCAACATATTTCTCCTCAATTTCTACTTGTTTCCCTTTCTAGGACCCCATGATGAGGAGTGGGGGTTGATGGAGAGACATATTCAAGAGATTTATATTCAAAGAAGCAACCAAGATTCAGAAAGATGGGGTTGATAATTGTTTACTTCACCCTGGGAGGCAGCATAGTGCAGTGAAAGGTGAGGGCTCATGCGTCAGATATACTTGGGTTTTGAATATCAGTCCTGTCTATGCCATGGTACCAAGCCTGTGTCTCACCTGTAATGTGGACGTGACTCCTATCTCATGGGATGTCTATGCAGATTGATTGATATAATATGTAACATTGATAAAATTGCCAGGTTGGTTGCCCCTTTTTCTTCCCCACAAGGTCAGGGAGATGAGCCATACTGAAGCATTCATGGAGAGCTGAGGTCAGGCGGAGGGACATTGTATCTGATTTTCAACCCAAGTAGAAATCTGTCTAGGGTCAAAATTTATAATGAGTCACATAGGCCAGAAGAAGTGGTTGCAGAGGCAACAACTGCACTAGGAACTTTGACTATAAAATGACTTAAAGATTGACCAGTACAAGAAGAGTGGAAAAGAAAATCAGAGTGTGAGGCCAGGTGTGGTGACTCACGCCTAAAATCCCAGCACTTTGGGAGGCTGGGGCCTGATCACTTGAGGTCAGGAGTTCGAGAACAGCCTGGCCAACGTGGTGAAACCCCATCTCTACTAAAAAATACAAAAATTAGCTGGGCGTGATGGTGCGTGCCTCTGGTCCCAGCTACTCAGGAGGCTGAGGCAGGAGAACCACTGGAACCTGGGAGGCGGAGGTTACAGTGAGCCGAGATCTCACTACTGCACTCCAGCTTGGGTGACAGAATGAGACTTCATCGCAACAAAAAAAAAAAAAAAGAAAAAAGAAAATCAGACTGTGGTATGGGTAGTCTGACTAACAATATTAGAGGCTGGAAGGAAGGAAATTTACTCACATGGGTCTGCTCCTGTAGGATGGGTGGCACCTGCTAAGTTGATGGGTGCAGCCTTGGGAGGCGATAGAACGGAATATTCTGTGTACCAGTGAAAAAGCAAACCTGCTCATTGGGAGATGTGTGGAGTGGGGCAGCATTGGCTCGGGAGGGAAGCTGTGCAGAGGGAAGGACCCCGTGGGCCTGATTTTGCTCACCTTAATGATAAAGGTCTTGGATTCAAATTATTTGGAATGTCTCTTTTCATCTTAAAATCCTTCTCTTCGGAGATGCAAAAACTGAAACTTGCAGTTGGAAACAACCTACAACCAACCCCTTCTGTATTTTAGGATTGAAATTCAAATACTAAGTTAAAGTACAGACCAGCTGGCTTGGTGGTCGAACCTCTTATTAGCATAACTTTGATGTCTCAATTTGAATGTAAAGACTGTTCTTTGGGGAAATAACGCTGCTTAACAACCAAGACATAATTTGCTTAGCGTATTTATTTATATATTGAATTAAGTTATATTTTAGGACTTGAGTTTCTGGTGATAACGTTTTTTATTTCTTCCATTCTATCCCTTATCCACAATGTACTACTCAAGCAAAGCAAATCATAACATCCCTCTTTCCCTAGCAAACCAGCAAAAATGGTTTAATCAATAACAGCCCAGTTCAGAGTTCTAAGTTCCTATGAATCCCAACCACAGGCTTAGAAAAAAATGTTTCCTTCCTTCCCCAAGTGTGATTCCTCTTTTAGGATTGGTCAAATGTGGGAGAATTTGTCTTTATTGGGGGTTGTGAACAAAACCCATCTCCCAGACTCAGAACTCTGCAGACTTCTCCCTCTTTCTAGGGTAAGTAGTAAGGGCCAGTCCAATAGTGGGAGTACATTTGCAATGCAGTGCAATTGTAGGAGTGGAACTGCATGTTTCTTATACAAAGATTTCCTAGAGGTTTCAGTGGTTAGGTGACAGAAGTTGATCAACTGTAAGCTGTGCTGTGGATATATTTGAACAATATTAATAAACTCTTCAATCAAGTATCAGGAATAGCTGAAGAAAACTTTTATCTGAATCATTAAAACCACCATATGCAGTGTTTGAAAATGAACAAATCAAGTGTGTTAGGGATGATATGTTAGCACTTTGCCACTTTGGTTTTGCTTAAAATGAAGTTATGGGGTGTTTGTTACTACCAGCATAGGCAAGATCAGGAGATTTGGAATGCAAAGATGACATAAAATGTGATTACTGTGATATACATTTTTAACCTTTATAGGAAAGGCTCCTTCTGCTACATTGTTTTCACATTCTACTTTTCTTTAACAAAGATTGATATACTTCCTGAGTGCCATGTCCTGTTCTAAGTCTTTATAAATATCAACTCCATTTTCATAACCCTAGAAGGAAGGCCACTACTATTCCTATTTTACAGATGGGGAAACTGAGGTTTGAAGAGTAACTTCCCCAAGGTCACATAGCTAGGAAGTAGCAGTGCCAGGTTTTAAAGTCAGGCACTGATCTGACACTAGACACTGTCCCTTAATGATCAGAATCTGGATTTTCCCATAAATTACTTGGTGCTAGAAAGGTCTAACCTTTTGTGGTTGATTTAAAAAACAAAACAAAAAAAACCAAAACTGCTCAATCAAGAAAAAAATTATTTACCTTAGCAAAGCCCAGCTTGTTCTGAAATAAAACGCCTACAAAATTGTCATCAGCAGTAAATTTTCCTCTGTAGAAATCACTCAGATTTCCTACTTGTTCATAAATTGCTTGAAATAAAAAAATTCTAAAGCCAGACACCCAGTGGCTGAAGGCTCTACAAGGCTGTTTTAAGAAATAGAGGCTGTTTCAAGTCAGAGGTAATGGAGTCCTTCTAATCTGAACTCACTTCTGTTGAACTTGATGTTTTTCTCAGCACCAGACAGCAGTGGCAACAGCAGCAGCAGTTGCTGCAACCAAAGAAGCTTTCCCTCCTTTGCCAGGTAGACTTTTTGACTAAAAATTCCAGACAGTCATCCTGTCTGTCAGCCCGAATTTCCTATGGGAAGTAGGCTTGAAGTGTAAACAGCAGGAAGCCAGGCTGAAAGGAGCAGGTTATTCCCTTTAAGAGGCTGCTGTGTCCTAGTGTTCCAGCTCTGGGCTGACGGCCGCAGTCATTTTCCAGCGGCGGGGTTGGACTGTTCTCACCCCCACCCCCATCCCACTGCCTTTTCCACCTCTGAGTCCAGGAATGCCATTTCCAGTAGACAGCACCTTTCTCTTTAACCTCTTAGGGTGTTTGAGGATTATAAAGCACACAAAACTGTTGGCAGGAAAAAAGCCTCTCATGGTTGTAGCCTAAAAAGCATTATCTTATGTACAAGGTGGCCAGAGGCATGGCCTTTGACTTTGGGAGTCAGAGACTGTTATTCTCCTCAGACCCGCCCTCTAGTGACTTTGTTCTCTAGCCTTTAGGGTGAAGCTATTAATTAATTAATTTATTATTTTTTGAGACAGAGTCTTGCTCTGTCGCCCAGGCTGGAGTGCAGTGGCGTGATCTCGGCTCACTGCAACCTCTGCCTCCCAGGTTCAAGTGATTCTCCTGCCTCAGCCTCCTGAGTATCTGGGACCACCATGCCCGGCTAATTTTTGTATTTTTAGTAGAGATGGGGTTTTTCCATGTTAGCCAAACTGGTCTCAAACTCCTGACCTCTTGGTCTCCCAAAGTGCTGGGATTACAGGTGTGAACCACTGTGCCCAACCTAAGGTATTTATTTTTAAAATGTATATGTCACTCTCTGTTTTAACAAACAGCTTTTAAATTTAAGCTGTTTCGGATATTGAAAAGCAAATCAGCATTTCCCCCACATAGGACTCAAATACAAATAGAAAAAATACATCTAAAAATGTATGTCCTTGAGTCAACCTGGTCAGGTATTACATAAGCAGATTTTGCAGAAGAAGAGGAATTTCTGGAATTCTGCTGATGTT
The DNA here is from genome assembly GCF_003255815.1 of Theropithecus gelada. Classification (NCBI taxonomy): domain Eukaryota; kingdom Metazoa; phylum Chordata; class Mammalia; order Primates; family Cercopithecidae; genus Theropithecus; species Theropithecus gelada. The sequence continues at coordinate 49,570,398 of NC_037671.1, read as the reverse complement.
CTTCACGAGTAATTGGTGGTTAACATTGCAATGTATGTATAGAATTTGACATATTAGGCTTATTGATGATGTGTCAAATTTTAACGAATAGGTGAATTCAAATGTATAAGTAAAAAAAACCTCTTCCTATATTTCACCAAATCTGAGACACAGTTAACTGTGAGACATACCACTCTTTTATACACCACTAAGGAGAAAAAGGAAACACTACAAACAAACTATGAGAAGGCATTGATTAAAATATACATTCAGGTGTCTTAGAATTAGTAAACATGGCGGTCTTTCAGCCGCAGTCTCACCTTTTTTCCATAGAGTCTGACAACATGATTCTAACGCCACTTTTCAGTTCTCAGTTTTCTTCTGCTTGGCCTATTGGGCAGCAATTGATACTCTTACCTCCCTTTTCCTTGAAACACCTTCTTCCCTTTGCCTCCAAAACACCACGTTGTCCTGGTTTTCCTCCTCCATCTTGGGCTGTTTCTTCTCTGTCTCCATGGCGGGTTCCTCCTCATTTTCCTGACCTCTAAACTCTGAACAGTGGAGAGCTCCAGAACTCAGTGCTTGCACCTCTTTTCAGTGTACAAACCCTCCCTTGGTGACCCACAACTTTAAATACCATCTATCTGCTGGTAATTCCCAAGTGCATATTCCAGCCTGGATCTTTTACCTGAACGCACTATAGAAATATGCTCCTGCCTGCTTGACAGACCCAGATGTTTAACGGGCACCTCCTGCTTAAGATGTCTAATGCCGGCCGGGCGCGGTGGCTCAAGCCTGTAATCCCAGCACTTTGGGAGGCCGAGACGGGCGGATCACGAGGTCAGCAGATCGAGACCATCCTGGCTAACCCGGTGAAACCCCGTCTCTACTAAAAAATACAAAAAACTAGCCGGGCGAGGTGGCGGGCGCCTGTAGTCCCAGCTACTCGGGAGGCTGAGGCAGGAGAATGGCGTGAACCCGGGAGGCAGAGCTTGCAGTGAGCTGAGATCCGGCCACTGCACTCCAGCCTGGGCGACAGAGCGAGACTCCGTCTCAAAAAAAAAAGAAAAAAAGATGTCTAATGCCAAATTCCAAACCATACCTCCACATCAATTGCCCATCACAGAAAGTGGTCCCCTGCCTTCCACCTGCTCAGGCCGAAACCTTAGCATCCTTGATTCCTTTATTACATTCTCGCCCCATATTTGACTCATTAGTCAATCCTGTCTGTCAGCTCTAACTTCAAAATACATGCAGAAGTCCACCATCTCCCATCACCTCCACGGACACCACTTTGGCCCAGACCATTATTACCTCTGCTGGATTACTGCTGTGGCCTCTAACTGGTTGCTCCATTTTTATCTGTGCCCCGTTCAGTGTATTCTTGACCCAACACCTGGAATGATATCATTTAAATGTAAAGTCAGACTGTGTCATTTCTCTCCCCAAGGTCTCCAGTGACTTTCTGTTGAATGCAGAGTAGCAGCTTAAAGTCCAGATGTGATCTGCACTCTCCCAACTCCAATTTTTTCTCTCTCTACGACTCCTACTGGTCCCTCTGCCTGGCCCACTTGCTCCAGCCATGCCAGCCTTCTTGCTCCATCTTGTCCATGCCAATACCCTTCCTGCCATTGCACCTGCTGCTCCCTTTGCCCAGAACCCTGTTTCCGCAGATAATCTGCACAGCTTTCTCCATTAAGGGCTTGATGCTACCTCTGTGAGGCTTCTCTTAGATGTGGCAGCCCCATCACCTTCTACCCTATCCTCTTTCCCTGCTTTGTTGTTCTCCTTAGCTCTCCTCCCTATCTAACACCATTTATGTTTTATTACTTCCCCACAATGGAACGTAGCCTTCACAAAGAAAGGGATTTTGTTTCACTTGGCATTTGTTCACTGCCATGAAAAGTGCCTGTACCTAGAAAAGTGTCTGGCACAAAGTAGATGCTCAATAAATTTTTGTTGAATGAATAAGTTAACAGCTTCAGGTATTTGGGATAGCTTCAAAAACAGACTGAGATAAAGAGGAAGGAGGGATGTTTTTGTTTTGGTTTTTGCCCAGTGGAATGAAATAAAAGATGATTCGTTTTCCTCGCAGTATCAGTGATATTTCTTCCATTTGGAAAATTGTCTACTGTTTTGATAGTCTATCATGGGAAAACATGTTGTCCATTTACTTCAAGAGATCTTTGCACAGTGTTTTTTGTTTTTTCTTTTTCTTTTTCTTTCTTAATAGTCCCCAGGGTTCATCTGAGCTTACAGTTATTGTCTATTAAACCTTCAACCAGATAGTGATAAATTCTGCTTCAGAAATAATTTTTTTGCAGCTAAAGTAAAATCTAAACAGATCTTCTAACTTTTACACCTCAATTAGGAAAGGACTATTTTTAACCTGGGGCATACATAGTTCCCAGCACTAATAAAGCAGTTTCCTCTATAGTGGACGTACTGGAAGTTACTGCTGTTGGTACACAAATTTTTAACCAAGCTATGGTATACTGGTTACTATGAATCACAGGTACATGTGGGTATGTTGCTTTTAGGAACACTTACTCTGTTATTAGGCCGGAGAGACCACAGCTTGGACAGCTGATCCCAGCAGAAGGATTCTGCTGCAGTGGGAGAATCTGGGAGAACTTTCCCGCTTGTGAGCTTTGACCACTAAAGTGGATGCAGTGGATCACTCTCAATGGGAAGAGGGCACTGGCAGAGGGAGAGGCCCTTGTACAAGAACGGGGTTCCTGGGAGCCCAGGTTTCACCCATTGGTGAGCACAGAACACCATAGAACCGTTGTTCTTTCGTCTCATTATTGTAGAGGCTGGAGATCTGGCAGGGCCACAAGGCTAGGGTGTGTGTGGGCCTGGGGCCACTCAGGTTCTCAGTGGCTTAGGTTACAGAAGCTAATGAGATGACAGATGGTGAGGAGACTGAGTTAAGAGGATAGAGATGACAAAAAAAAAAAAAGCTCTCATCCATTCATCCAAAGATACTTGTGGTATTCCTCTGATAAGTTCTGGGGATACTGCTAGTCAAAGCAGTGTGGACTTGGGCTTGGCCTCAAAGGCACCTTTGAGGACATGACCATTGTATGTGGCACATCAATTCCAGTAATGTTAAAGCCAGCCTTTTATTCCAATTTCTGACTTTGACATATGTTACTTTGTATATTTGCTGTATGTGCTGTGGCCATCTTTGTCCCTGTATTTGCAGCTTGTAAGGTTATGGACACAGTGCTTGCCTACTAGGAGCATGTCTTTTGAGGAGGTTTTGGGGGGTGTTAGAAGGGAGGTTGTCTTGAGTTCATGTCTCCCATCTTCCATGTGTACATCTCAGGAGACTGCTGGGTGTGTGTTGAGAAACTGGCACAGGGATAACTGTGGAGTCATCTGTCCTGGGAGGAGGTTGTGTATTAATTGCCTCCCCGGGAATTTTCTCATTATTTATCCCTTTACAACTCTCTTTCTAGAAGAATAATGAGAACTGACATTACATGTAGCAAGATGTATTGGGGGTGCTTGAATCTTTTTATAGGATGAGTTTGATACCATCAAAAAGTTTATAAACCTATCTCTTAGATGCACCCATTCTGCATGAAGCGTGGTTGTGCAGCATGAAACTGAGTGCTATGTTGTGTAGTTTCGGGCAGCCTTTGCTTCCTCCGACTTTGTCTTCACTGTCCTTTATACTTCTTCCAAGGAAGGCTTTGATATGTTTTCTCAGTGATGACATTCATTTCAGATATTTATCTCCACGAGGAAAACAGCCTTCATATTTTCTCTAGTTACAAAGGTCAATTTGGGTTTTTATTAAAAGAGAAGGAACCCATTTTTGCATCCCGAAGCTGATATTCAGCTTTTAAAAAATGAGCTTCAAATTAGGATTGTCCCCCAGATAATATGTAATTCAAGATTTTCTACTGCACTGGAAATTGCCATTTCTTCCATAATAACCAGTTGATCAGCTCATACCTCAGTTCTTGAGCTCTCTGGCTGGGGATCAGGTCAGTACCAGCTCGCTTGGAAGAAGCCATTGCGTATGGCTGTGATGGCCTGCATGTGGCAGAGGTGGTGGCAGCGGCATTTTTCCTTCCACATTTCTCCTCCTGTGGATGACTTCAGCGATCTGCTAATGTGTACGTGTGAGGTTCCAAGAAACACAGGAAGCCGGGAGTCTGGTGCTTGGCTCCATTGTTTAGCACCAGTAATCCCGATGCTAAAACCTGTGTTTGTATAGAACTCTTCCCATCTTTTAGGTTCATTGACCCAATGACACTTGTCCAGGCAAAAATGGAGGGGCAGGGGAAGGAGAGCTGAACTGTACTGACGTGCCACCCTAGGAGTCTTTAATGCTTGATCGCATAAATCTCCTTAACCACTCTACCAGATAAGAGGTGGTGTTTCGATTTCACTTAAGTGAAAAGTGAAATCTGAGAGGTTGCCATTTGCCCAGGGTCACACAACTAACAAGTCACAAAGCTGGAGTTTGAAACCATGTCTTGCAACTACTACTGATGATCTTCCCACTACCTGATCCTTCCCATCCTCGTACTTTTCTCCAGGGGCCAGGGCCACCTTCTCAGACAGTTCCTGACTAGTACAGCCTCGGATGTATAGGGCTTGACTCCTTTGATGACCTCCCCAGAAACTTCATCCATTCTCCAGAACTCCAGGATCTGGCACCAAGAGAAAAGGCAATGTTGGCAGGGCACGGTGGCTCACACCCATAATCCTAGCATTTTGGGAAGCCTAGGCAGGTGGATCACTTGGGGCCAGGAGATCGAGATCAGTCTGGTCAACATGATGAAACCCTGTCTCTAGTAAAAATACAAAAATTAGCTGGGCGTGGTGGTGCACACCTGTAGTTCTAGCTACTCGGGAGCCTGAGGCTGGAGAATCTCTTGAACCCAGGAGGTGGAGGTTGCAGTGAGCCAAGATTGTACCACTGTACTCTAGTCCAGCCTGGGTGACTGAGTGAGACTCTGTCTCACACACACAAAAAAGAGGCAACGTGATGTTCTATGCCCCTGTCTATCAGCCCTCCAGTGGGTTGAGGGTTGTGCTACTTTTCAACGTAAGGAAAAAGACACTTGGCACCACATCCAGTTAAACAATTTAGATCAGTTCAACACAGCGACTGTCATCAATTTTGATGAGAACCCTGGGAACTCCAATGGGACAGATGACTGGGCATCCGGCCAAGCAGAGAGGTGGTCTCCACGTCACTGTCATTTCACATTGAGGTTAATCATTGCGGTGGGAACTTTCATTGTGTTCTGAGTGTGGTTTCTTTTCTTTGAATGAAATGCTTTTCTAAATCTTTATGCTATTTGACAGTCCTACCCAAGGTCTCTTTAAATTGCTGTCATTGCAGGGGCTGGAGAACTACAGCCCGTGGGCCATATCCAGCCTACTTTTTTTGTAAATGGAGTTTTATTAGAACACAGCCACATTCATCTGTGGTGTTGGTGGCTGCTTTCATGCTCCAACAGAGATGGGGAGTCATGACAGAGACTGTATGGTTTTCAAAGCCTCAAATATTTACTGCTGTCCTTACAGGAAAAGTTTGCTGACTTGTCTCTTTCTCTCTCTTTTTCTCTTTCTTTTAGGGTATCATAGATTTAAAGAAAGGAAATAAAGGGTGCGGTGGCTCATGCCTGTTGTCCCAGCACTTTGGGAGGCTGAGGTGGGCAGATCACTTGAGGTCAGGAGTTTGAGACCAGCCTGGCCAACATGGTGAAACCCCGTCTCTACTAAAAATACAAAAATTATCCGGGCATGGTGGTGCGCACCTGTAGTCCCAGGTACTAGGGAGGCTGAGGTGGGAGAATCTCTTGAACCCAGGAGGCAGAGGCTGCAGTGAGCCGAGATCACAAGAAGAGAAATAAAGTCCCTGGGGAAACTGTTCCAGTGTCTATTAGGTGGTGCGAAAATTACTGTGGTCTTTGCCATTTTGGTGACCAAAAAAAAAAAAACACAATTACTTTTTTTTGAGACAGAGTTTTACTCTGTTGCTTAAGCTGGAGTGCAGTGGTACAATCCTGGCTCATTACAACCTCTGTCTCTCAGGTTCAAGCGATTCTCCTGCCTCAGCCTCCTGAGTAGCTGGGATTACAGGTATGCACCACCATATCTGGCTAATTTTTTGTATTTTTAATAGAGACAGGGTTTCACTATGTTGGCCAGGCTGGTCACGAACTCCTGAATCAAGGATCCACTCACCTTATTCTCCCAAAGAATTACAGGCATAAGCCACCCGCCCAGCCTGCGATTGCTTTTGCACCAACATATACTTGGTCAATAATAACAGACCAGGAGGCAGCACACACACTGTGACCAGCCTTGAGTGCATTCATCCTAGGCTGGATGGCCATTCCTGAGGAGAGTAATTCCAGCAAATAATAATGTTCCTCCACTACATCATATTCCCTGTTAACCACTACTGAGGCACCACTAACTGGGTGGGTGACCTGGACTAGTCACCAACCCCTCTGCATGCGATTTCCTTGCCAACAAAGTTGAACACTTAATCTTGTGTATTTATAAAGTATATATAAACACATCTTATATATGTGTATGTTATATATATGTATGTTATATAGACAGTTTAAAAAGGAATAGTAAAATCTCAAATAAAAGTAATAACATGAAAAGAAAACCGATTTCTCCACTGTCCAGCCTAGGAAACAGAACTTTATGAATACCTTTGAAATCCCTTCTGTGCTCCTTCCCCTCCCCAAAGAGGTAACTATCTCAATTTGGCAAATCATCCTCCTGTTTTTCTGTGTAGTTGATTGTTTTCTTTTGCCTAACACTTTTTCCTAAACAAAGAAGGCATTCAAAGCCCCAATCTGGTCTCCTCACTGGGGTTTTGTGATAATGTGCTAGACTAAAAGGTTGGTATCCCCTGAGGAAGTCATTGATTTATCTTTGATTTATCAACTCCATGGGGGGAGAGGACAGCAGTAAAGAACATTGGTGACCCCAGTCAGTTCATGGAGTTGACCTCATGTTTTCATAGTAGAGAATCTAGTTGAGAGAGAGAACAAGATGAAACCTGATTTGTAGACCTTAAGTTTAGCTTCCAGTCCATTTTAGTTTATGAGAAATCTCATTGTATCTATTCTTTGTGGGGTTTTTTTTCTTTCTTTCTTTTGTGCCTTAAAAAAGGATAAATACAGTACTGGGTTTTGGAAGAAGGAGTGGTTGTTAAACTTAAACCTTTTAAACTCTGTAATTACTTCGTAAAGGCCGTGTATTTGCATCTGAAATGTATTGAGCCTTAAGTTTAGTGCTCCGTATGTGGAGCTTTCATAATGATGGGAGCACTTCCAAAAATAAATTAACTCTACAGAAAATGTTAATCAGCTTATCCCCAGTGACCCTAGTGAGTTTCTCCATTGTATACATGAGGAAATGGACATGACAGTTAGAGGTTTGCCCAAAGCCACTGTCATTGGCATTATGAGGATTTAAGCAATGGTCCTACTTACCAGAAAACGCGGTCATGTTTTCATGTAAGACACTGTGGGCCTTAGTCAAATTGGTCTAAATTAAGATTCAGGGACTAACAAGACTTGGTGTTTGGAAGAGTCTACCACATCAACCACAAAGAGCTGGCTTATTCCTTAAAGCTACCTGCAGGGTTTTAAATCGGATATGGGTTTTCTGAGGCGTCTATTTGCTTGAAATCAAAAACTCTGTATCTAACTAAGCATTGCTCAGAAAACTGAAAAGCAATTGGTTCAAGTAACGTCACACTGCCAGGGAAAACTGTGAGAAGTACAGTAATGACTCAATTTGTGGCGTCCTTTTTTTATTTTTTGTGGCATTCTACATTCTTTTTTTTTTTTTTTTAGAGTCTCCCTCTTTTGCCCAGACTGGAGTACAATTGTGTAATCTTGGCTCACTGCAACCTCCATCTCTGGGGCTCAAGCAATCCTCCCACCTCAGTCTCCCAAGTAGCTGGGATTATAGGCCTATGCCACCACACCCGGCTAATTTTTATATTTTTTGTAGAAATGGATTTTCACCATGTTGCCCAGGATGGTCTCGAACTCCTGGACTCAAGTGATCCACCTGCCTCAACCTCCCAAAGTGCTGCATTAGAGGTGTGAGCCACCCTACCCAGCCAGCTTTCTACTTTTATAGTTGACAAGAAAACAGCCTTCTACTAGGAACTTATTTTTGAAAACCATTTTCAGTGGATTGGTTCAGGATGTGTATACAGTCTTCCACATCATCTGCCTCAGTAGGATTGCTCGGCAGAGTAAGAATGCATGTTGAGGAGCCACAGTGTCCTTCATTTTTACAGACACTTTTATAATTATTATTGTTTTTATTGGCAATAATTGACAGCTCATTTTATAAATATTTTTCTGAACAACTGATGGATGCAAAAAAAATTTTTTTTTCTAGGAAACCTTTGATTGAGAAATCAGAACAGTAAGCCCCTCTTTATTCTTTTTTTCCTTTCTCTCCTAAGCCTCACTTGGGAATGTGACCCTATTTTTTTATTGATTAGTAAATATTTTTAAGATATTGTTAACTATAACAGCTATGTTATCAGGGCAAGTGAGCATGGCCTCATTCAAAGACGTGATATTGGCCAGGTGCGGTGGCTCACACCTGTAATCCCAGCACTTTGGGAGGCCGAGGCAGGCGGATCACCTGAGGTCAAGAGTTCGAGACCAGCCTGGCCAACATGATGAAACCTCATCTCTACTAAAAATACAAAAACTAGCTAGGTGTGGTGGCAGGCATCTGTAATCCCAGCTACTTGGGAGGGTGATGCAAAAGAATCCCTTGAACTCAGGAGGCCTAGGTTGCAATGAGCCAAGATGGCGCCATTGCACTCCAGCCTAGGTGACAAGAGCAAAACTTCATCTAAAAAAAAAAAAACCAAAGACATGACATTGATTCAGAGGGCTTACTCACCCATTGTAGTAAAATACCAGAGCCCTTACTATAAGGGTGATATATGCACCCCACATGTAAATCCTGGCAAAGCCGATGGTAATTGCAGACAGAAGATGCCGTAAAGAGAGAGACACCAAAGTAAGCTACTCAGGGAGAACCTTGCCTCACGAAGGGTTGGTGCCAGGTGCTTATCCTGAGTTTTTGGATCTTGAGATTTGATTTTTGCAATTCACCAGTTTCATCATCACCATTTCATCTGTTCATCAGATCTGGGGACCACAAATGCACACTCACTGGGTTTTCAAGTGACTGCTGAGCCAGAATAACAATATATTGAATCACTGGGGACAGCTGTCTGTCAGAATAACCAGTCATGGTCATTTATAAGCCAAGGCATTTCCTTCCTCTTGGAAGGTGCCGTCAATATTGTCACATTTCATAGTGGTTACACATACAGATTTCAATTGCAAACCTGGTGAGTTGGGTTCAATAACTAACTCAACTACCTTTGTGATATTGGGTCAGTAGCCTAACTTTTCTAAGTGTATTTTTTTTTCTTACCTGTGTAATTGAAATATTAATGCCTTATAAAGATGTTCAGTGAGCTAATGCCTTAACATAATACCTGGAAGATAACAGCTATTGTTATTACACTGTCCTTTTGGCTGCTGTCTTCATTATAACTATGCAAGTCAAGTTGGAAGACTGAATAATGAATTAGAAAATTGCTTGTTGAACATGACTTTGAGCACAAGTTAGGTGTTCTTCAGGAATGCTTCCATTGGCCTGGAACAGCTGAGCACACTGTCAATTGATATAAAGGACACCATTCCCAGAACTTGAACACCTTTTACCTAGACAGTGCTGGGTAAAGTCCATTGCAGTTTTAATTTGCAGCTTCCCTTTTTCTAAATACCATGAAGTCACCATGTTTTTTAGATGGGAGCCTCTAATTTACTTGGTTACTCTTGTATTTAGTACAGTAGTTAAGTTTTAGATTATGCACTATTCTGAGTAATGTGGTCAAATCTCACGGTCCTGTACCATCCTGCTCTGTACTGCTGGGGAAGGGAATCATCCCGTTGTCCCGCATATCCATGATGGAGACCTCACCTGCCTGTGAGTCACTTAGTAGCCGTCTAGGTTATCAGATTGACTGTCTCGGTACTGGTACCACAGTGCCTGTGTTCAAGTCACCCTTATTTTACTTAATAATGGCCCAAAGCTCGAGAGGAATGATGCTGACAATTTGGATATGCCAGCGGCCATAAAGTGCTTCCTTTAAGTGAAAATGTGAAAGTTCCCTACTTAATAAGAAAAGAACTTAAAGTATAATAATAATAATAATAAAAAGGAAAAAAAAAGCCAATTGTATGCTGAGGTTGCTAAGATCTACAAGAAGAAGGAATCTTCTATCCACGACATTGTGAAGAAGGAAAAAGAAATTCATGCATAGTGTGTAAAGGGCTGTGTACCATCCATGGCTTCAGGCATCCACTGGGGATCTTGGAACTTATCCACCCCTCTCCTTCAACAAGGGTGGATTACTACAGTAACAGAGAAATCACTGTGAATACCTTATTTGGGTTTGGCTTTCAAAACATCGTTTTGGGTCTGATTTATTATAATTCCGTGATCGCTCCTTCTTCTGGTTCCGCACTCAGGAAGTGAAATTTGTATGAGGGTACCAGCTAGTCCACAAGATGAGCTGCTTGTGCCAAGTGCTTAAGGGAGGCAATGCATTCCTTTGACACAGGGCGATAGGAAAGCGTGCCTCTTCTAGTTCATTCATTAAAACAGAGCTGCCTTAGATAAGAAGCTTTCCTTACAAGCCCTCATTTGTTTTTTATTTTTTCTCTGGTGTAGGTATCGACATCCTGAAGCTTGTAGCAGCCCAAGTGGGAAGCCAGTGGAAAGATATCTATCAGTTTCTCTGCAATGCCAGTGAGAGGGAGGTTGCTGCTTTCTCCAACGGGTACACAGCCGACCACGAGCGGGCCTACGCAGCTCTGCAGCACTGGACCATCCGGGGACCCGAGGCCAGCCTCGCCCAGCTAATTAGCGCCCTGCGCCAGCATCGGAGAAACGATGTTGTGGAGAAGATTCGTGGGCTGATGGAAGACACCACCCAGGTAATGGAGCCCTGGTTGTGTGTCTTTACCACTGACCTATTGCCCCTATGCTTCAAATTTTATCAGTTGTATGGGAACAAAGAAAAATAACATATTCGGTGGATAGGCGCGCACACACACACACCCCCTAACTTCTAGGATGGGGGTTCTCAGTGGCCGTCCGTTAGAATCGTCTAGAAAACTTTAAAGAAAATACTGATGCTCGGACCCTACCTGCAGACCAGTCACATCAGAATCTCCAGGGGGCAGAGTATGAATCAGTATTTTTAAAAGCTCTCTTTGTTACCCCATTTACCATATCATTTTGCGTGGCACACTTTGAACAAAACCAAGAAAATACGCTTTTTACTACACCCGCCTCTCCTCCAGAGGGTGTTTTTGTGAAGTGGCTTATGAAGGCAGCATTCTCGCGTCCTGAGGATGCAGGTGGTGCTAGCGGCAGTTGATGACAGAACTGATTCCCCTCCTTGGGTTGTTCGTGGAGCACATCAGATGGGAACTGAGGGGACCCAGGAGTGTGATTTCTTTATGGCCAATGAACCCTGGCTTTGGAGCCAGACAACACTGGATTTAACTCCTGGCTCTGGTACATATTAGCTTAGGTGACGAAGGGTAAGTTACTTCAACTTTCCTTGCCTCTGTTATTCACGTTTTCAAGCCTGCTATATAAGATTAAGACGAGAAATAAAGCATATAAAATGCCTGACTCATTGCAAGTGTTCTACAAATGGTAGTTAGGACCATGATGTAACTCATTTTACTTAACCTTTCTTTAATTGTATGTACTTCCCTGAAAGGCCATGAATAAAGTACAGATTTGGATATTGAATCATATTTTCCACAGACTTTGATTCAGGTTTCAGAACATATTCCCAAAGTAAAGAAAGTGCTGCCACTAAGACTTGATAAAACCCACTTAAGATTTAAAGGGCCAGGCCGGGCACGGTGGCTCAAGCCTGTAATCCCAGCACTTTGGGAGGCCGAGACGGGCGGATCACGAGGTCAGGAGATCGAGACCATCCTGGCTAACACGGTGAAACCCTGTTTCTACTAAAAAATACAAAAAACTTGCCGGGCGAGGTGGCGGGTGCCTGTAGTCCCAGCTACTCGGGAGGCTGAGGCAGGAGAATGGCGTGAACCCGGGAGGCGGAGCTTGCAGTGAGCCGAGATGCGGCCACTGCACTCCAGCCTGGCCGACAGAGCAAGTCTCCGTCTCAAAAAAAAAAAAAAAAAAAGATTTAAAGGGCAGGTCTGTGTTTTATTCCGGTGGTCCAAACTTGTTACCTAAAAGAGCTAGGTAGAGATTTTTTATGACATCAATTCAATTTACTGTCATTCTATATCACATTTTGTGTATCAAAGGATTCCATTTTATATACTTTATACTTATGCTTAAGTATACTTTATGTACTTTAGAAGTCCAAATTCTTTTATCTTTTTATACTGATAGCACAGTACTTCTTGACAATTGATGTAACCATTTATCAGGTGAATCTTTTATCCAAGTAACTGGATGATAATAATTTATAGGTGCTAACTGACTTTGAAGGTGGTCTTTTAAAGCTCCTGGCATATTTTTAACTTCTTTGAAATGTGGAATTTCAGAAAAAATACTTATTAATAGACCCAAGTGATAAACATTCAAAGGCATACACCAGTGTCTTATGACTTTCTAAGAAATAATTTAGGTGTGAAATATTATTCAAAACTAAAACTAGGCTTTATGTAGCTGGATTTGGGGAAAAGTGAGGGAGATGTTAACCCTCCAATTAGGTAAAATGGCTGCAGTTTGAATATAGGGAGTTTAGAGGCAAAGCATTGCCATGCATTCTTAGAGACTGGGTTTAAGGAGAGAGCTGAAAGACAAGCCTAAGGCTCAAAGAAGGATTTAGATACGTGAGAATAAGTCACCTAATGTTCTTGATGATGCCTAAAAGAAAGATAACATGGCCAGGCGCGGTAGCTCACGCGTGTAATCCCAGCACTTTGGGAGGCCGAGGTGGGCAGATCACGAGGTCAGAAGATCGAGACCATCCTGGCTAACATGATGAAACTCTGTCTCTACTGAAAATACAAAAAATTAGCCGGGTGCGGTGGCGGGCACCTGTAGTCCCAGCTACTCGGGAGGCTGAGGCAGGAGAATGGCGTGAACCCGGGAGGCGGAGCTTGCAGTGAGCCGAGGTCGCACCACTGCCCTCCAGCCTGGGCGACAGAGCGAGATTCCATCTCAAAAAAAAAAGAAAGATAACATACAACTGATGCAAGGTTAGGATTTGGTTAACCCAAACCTATGGTGGGCCCATGGAAAAATAAAAAGGGGAGAGTGCGTGTCAAAAAGAGTGATTCATAATAAAATCATTAGATCAACAAATAAGAGAACAAAGCACCTTCTTCCTAAGTGCCAAATTCTTGTACACTTGAATCCTTTCCTTCCCCTTATCTCTTCTATAATACCAAAAGATTCTAATAGTAGCTATTTTTTGTTATTTATTTTTTGAGAACAGTAATGTCAAAGCACTCTACAGCTTTCTCTTTGGTTCTGCTATACCCTATGAGTTATGATGGAGGCTCAGAAGGCAATATTAAGTTTTTTATTTCACGTTGTAATAATATACATCAATGTCTAGCAGCATTTTGGATCCAGCTCTAACTCTAATTTTAATAGCCAATGAACATGGATTTCTGGCTGCCAGTTCTTATTACAGGTTGAGTATCCTTTATCTGATATGCTTGAGACTGGAAGTGTTTTAGATTTTGGATTTTTTCAGACTTTGGAATATTTGCATATACATAATGAGGTAGCTGGGAGATGGGACCCGAGTCTAAACATGAAATTTATTTATGTTTCACATATACCTTATATACATAGACTGAAGGTAAGTTTATACAAAATTAGAAAAAGTGTGTGCATGAAGCAAAGTTTGTGTTAAGTACTCATGTGTGGAATTTTCCACTTGTGGCATTATGTTGGCGCTCAAAAAGTTTTGGATTTTGAATTTTGGGATTAGGGATGCTCAAGTGGTAATTGCACAGTATGTTACTCTCTGTCCATAGTTTATTTCTGAAATTTGTCCTGTCTAACAAGAGAATCAGAAGGCAGGGGACTTAATTGAGACTTCTTATTCTCATCCTGTGATGGGCTTGTACTCCCTCTGCGTGGTGGTACTGCTGGGGATTTGGGGCTTTGCCCCAGGAGTTAATGGACTCTTAATGGGTAAAAATGACCATTTTTTTTAATGGTCAATGTTTTTTCTCTTCATAAGCCTGAAGGTGCCTATGTTATGTTCCACTCAAAGGATTAACCCTGGTGTGGCTTTTAGTTGCCTCTGTCAAGAACAGCCAGTTCATTATTAACCATGGTGGCCTATTCGCCATTTTTAAATTACACCCATTCAGAGTCTGACTCTTTCTTTATCTGAGGTATGAGCTGTATTTTTCAGCACCCTCTTCTTTCAAGTTCAACATCTAAACCGAACCCAGCCTTCCAGAATCATAGCTATTCTTCCCTTCTGGGACATGAGCATTTGGAAGAAGCAGCAAAGCAGTGGGATGATAGTTGGAAGTTATTGCAATTTTGCCAAAGCTATTAAAAAACAAAACACTGCCCTAATACAGCATTCCAATTTATATGTTATCTCTTTTTCCATCCTTTTACTTTGATTTTTTCTCTGTCTTTATTTAAAGAGTGTCTCTTGTAAGAAGCATATATTTCAGATTTTTTCCTTGAATCTAGTCTGATAGCTTTTGACAATCAGAGAATTTCAGTGTGTTTACATTTTTAGGTAATTATATAATTGCTTTTTAAATGTAATTTTAAAAATGTAATTACTGAAATATTTAGGTTTAAATCTACCGTATCTTTGTTTTCAATGTGTCCTGTCCTCTTTGTTTCCTCTCTCTCTCTCCATCTTTTCTTACTTTCTCTTGAAATAATCAAGTATTTTTTCCTGATTCCATTTTTCCTCATCTGTTAGCTTGTTAATTTCACATTTTTTACTTCACTTTTAATGAATACCCAAGGGATTACAACACACGTACTTAAATTATGACATATAGGTAATAAATGTACTTCTTACAATTTTACAGATACTACAACAACCTTAGAAGGCTTGAATCCTATTTATCCTCCTCTTACACTTCGCTTTTGTTTTCATGAATTTTCAGGTTACACTTTCAATACTGCTAAAAGGCAGAGTTGTTATGGTTTTACACAGTCAGGAGTCACACGGATTTATTGATCTTTTTCTGTTCTTACTACCTTCCTCCTGGAGCTTCAACTTCTACCTAAGATAATTTTTCTTTTGCCTAAAGAATACTTCTCTGTATAGGTTTCCAGCAGTAAACTCTGTTTTTCTTGGTCTGAAAAGTGCCCTCTAAATAAATAAATAAATTGCATTATTTCACCTTAGTTTTTTGAAGGATAGCTGGAAATAAAATTCTAGCTTGCCAGTTATTTTCCTTTAGTCGTTTAATGCCTGGGTTTAAGTTTCCCCTGCTAACCAGTAAAGGAGAGGATGTGATTTTATTTTTAAATCTATATTACATAACAAATTTTGTGCACAATATTATAACAGGCACTTTGGGCAATGCGAAGATGAGTAAGACAAAGTCAATGCCATCAAGGAAGCTTACACTTGGATGGAAGGAAGAAATGGACACATACGTAGATAATCTAAAGGAGTAAATCCAAGAGGTCGGGAGGAGGAATGTGCTGGATCGCCATCTAACCAGCCAGTAAGGCTCTGATCAGAACACCAGTATGGAGACGTGTGCCGGGTAAAATCCCTGTCCTGGCAACATAGTCACTTTGGGGACCTGAGTAAATTAGTTGGCCTCTCTGCCTCAGTTTCTTCATGAAGAAATAGGAACAACATGAGAGCCTGTCCTATGGGTGACTCTGAGAATGAGGTGATTGGGACCCACTGTAAGCCCTTGTCAGATGTTGACTATTAATATTGCAATTATTTCCAGGTTCTGGAGGCAAAAGAGATGGAAGAATGTTCCTAACTAGTGAAAACTCATACACATAATGGGTCTTTTAGATGCTGAATACTGAGGGTCACTTAGTGTTGGGTGGGGATGTCCACCCAGTTCCAGGACTGCTGAAAGCAGATGGCCGAGCAGGAAGGCTGCTATCTGGGTTCAGTGCCCCAGAGCTGGAAATCCCAGCTGACTGTAGGTATGTGTTGCTTACTGCCTGAGCACATGTTCCTAGGCTGGCTGGGATGTTTTCTCTAGCAAGGCAGATAATGGTCTGCTTCCTCAATAGCGGGCAGAAAAAGAGAAACAAAATTGAGCAAGTGAATTTCTGGTTTTCCTTATGATTTGGTTTTCCATGTTTTTTTTTTTTTTTTTTTTTTTTTTTTCTCTCCCTTCTTTTATTTTACAGCCTTTGTATGTGCAGAGAGACTTAACCAGTGCACTCTTTCCCTGCGCCTTGGACAGGGTGGGAGGAAGGGAGTCTGTTTCTTCTCCATAGGAAACCCTGGGCAAGCAATTTCTCTAACTCTGAGATGTTTCCTTTTAAAATGGGAATTACAGGACCTGCCCTTCACACTCGGAGTGGTTATCAAAATTAATTTTGATAATCAAATTACTGTGGGCCGTACTAGAGTGAGATATTAAGGTGATGCTTAGCAGCTAGGTTCAGAAGTATTATATCTGTGGTTAGAGTTTCAGCCTCCCTTCATTGCTTCATGAGAGAAAGGGGCAGAAAAAGAAATGTTATCGATACTTAAAAAATGATGATATTGAAAACAACCGCAACAATTTAAAATAATATAAATTGTTCCTTTAGCTGTCTGCTTTGATCAGAGATTCACAAATATAAAGGACTGATGTTAAGCAGGCAGTGGAGTGGAGAATCCATGCTCTACTTATCTCTCCTTCCATAAGATTCAGTAGATGAAAACTACACTATAATTTAACAGCCAGTGGACCCACCGCCAGTGTTTTGTGGTGGTGGTTGTTGATTTCTATATAATAGAATGATTCTTTGTTAGGGTATTTTAGTCCTTTCCAGAACCACATAGGAGACCTATGTCTCAGGAACAGAGCATTTGTGCACTTAGGCACTCTCTCTCTCTCTCTACTATAGTAGACTCTGTGTTGGAGCCTGGATGGCTTTGCTCTGTATAATCAACTCGGAGAATCCCAACAGCTAGAGAAGTACTGGCCCTTCTATTTTGGTGAGAACAGCACTCCTGCCTCTGCTGCAGAGGGAACTACAGTTACTGATTTTTTGCTTACCAGCTGCAGGATGCAGCTGTCCTTATCTACGGGTCTGACTGAGACCAGCTATTTTCAGAAATTTAATACAGTGAGGCTGAGTTGAAGCAACTACCAGCTGTACATTAACTGTTGACTTTTTGGCTGTTCAAATTAGTCTTTGTCATTAATTTTCCTATTTGTCATCTCTTAGAAAACAGGGATTCTTGTCCTAAGACCTGAGGACCTAAGGTAACGGCTAAACTTGCATATTATCTAGCAGCTGCCCTCTGCCGTGTTACTACAGCATGGAGGGTTATTTAAGGTCAAGTTACTTAATTCGTAGGGTGTGACTGCGGGCTCTAGGGAACTTCTGGGGTGGTGGTGAGAAGAGGACGTTATAAAGGGATTGCTGACTGACACACTTAGAACCAGGAACATTTAGTGATGCTTGTGTTTAAAGTTGTCATTGTGCACAAAGGAGCAATGTTTATAAATAGCCTTTAGATTTTTAATGACACTTCAGGCTGTTCTATTTATTATCATAGTCCAAGGTTTCATTCAGTTAGTCGACAACCTTTTGTCAGACGCCAGCTGTGTGCCTGGTACTGGGTAAAGAAGAGAAGTGGTCAGTGCCTTTCAATAACTCACTTGTGGCAATGGAGATGCATGTGCAAATAATTATCATTGAAGTGTGCATGAGGAATTATAAGCATCAGAGTGAAAGAGTACTCAACCTGCCAAAAAAATACATAGAAAGCTAGAGCAGATATATATTTGTCCATTTGAAAGTCACTTTAAAAAATCAGACTCGTGTTTTTTCAAGACTGTATTTTGGTCTTCTTTCCTGAAGCGTTCACATTTGATTTCCTCCTAGGAAGCCCCACCTGCTTTTTCATATTAAGGGCTTCTCAAATCTTTGACTCTGCAAAGAACGTCTGTTTTACTTATATTCTTGTTTTGCTCGGTAGCAAGCTTTTTAGAAACCCTTAACAGTTCTGTAATATTTAAGGCATAGAAGTAAGGTTTTAATATGCCATTTCACGTCACGTGCTAGAGATCGCACTTTGAATCTCCAGGAACTCCTAGAAGGAACTGATACATTCAAGAATTTGACCTTGTCCCTCCGAATGGGGTTTGAATTTTGCTTTTGCCACTCACTGTGTGACCTTGGGCAAGTCCTATAAAGTCTCCAAGCCTCAGTTTCTTTGTAAGTGTCTTGGAAAGATCTCGCTGAGAACTAGAAGTGAGTGTAAATGCCCAGTCCTGCACTTGACATAGAGTAGGGGGCTCCGTACATCTTAGCAACTGTTTTCTGTGTTGGAATTTGAATTCTACATTGCCCTTTTTTTGACTTAACAGCAAATGCATCCTGTTTTCAATGAGTGCCCATTAAGTTGAAAGTGGACCAGCATTTGCTAAGTATCTGTTTCATCCCAAACACTGTCTGGGTGCTCTATAACTGGTTTATTTAGCAAGCTTCATGGTCCTGAGAAGTATAAGTGGGTATATTCTAATTAAGATAGTGAAATGGTTTGTGTCTGTGTCCCTGCCCAAACCTCACGTTGAATTGTAATTCCCAGTTTTGGAGGTTGGGCCTGGTGGGAGGTGACTGGATCATGGGGGCAGATTTCCCACTTTGGCACTGTTCTTGCAATAGAGTTCTCACGAGATCTGATTGTATAAAAGCAAGTGACACCTCTCCCTGTCACCACTGCTCCGACCATGTAAGACATGCCTGCTTCCCCTTTGCCTTCTGCCGTGATTATAAGTTTCCTGAGGCATCCCCAATCATGCTTCCTGTACAGCCTACAGAACCATAAGCTACAGAGCTTATGAAATCTCATTTCTTTATAAATTATCCAATTTCAGGTATTTCTTTATAGCAGTATGAAAACTGACTAGTACAGATATATTACTATATTTCATTGAATCCCGTGTCAATTGTAAGATGTACCATTGTCATTATGTATTACTGCGAAAGAAATAAAATACTGCTAATTATAATTGTGAGAGACATCCCCATTTCAGAGATGTTAAAATGTGAAAAAAAATACGCATCATAGAATTAAAAAAATGTAGTAGTTGAGCTTGCTGTATGCAGATCGTAAGGAGAAAAGTCTAGGAAACAGATTCTTGGGGTCTTTATATTAATGTACACTCCCTCCCCAACACACACACACACACACACACACACACACACACACACACACACACACACATTCTTATTAGTATTGCTTTTAAGGTTGAGATAATTTAACACAGACAATTTATTTGATAGATTATCAGAGCACCTATTATGTATTGAGCCCTGTACCAGGCACTGAGATACTAAATGAAACAAAACAAAATACAAAACAGAATCATCCCTTAGGATACTGACAGTTTTATAGGAGGGATAGATGTGTGAGCCAGACTTGAGAATATATTCTGTGAAGCTGCTATACAGAGGGATTGAAGTGGGCTTTAATTTTTTTCTGAGACAGAGGATCTCACCATTCAGAAGAGGCTGGGTCTATTAGTGGATGACATTTCCCACCCCTTTAATCTACACCCTTACTGTCTTTCTTAAAAAATGCATTGTGAGGAAATCAGAATCAATACTGTGAAAAGAAACTTATTTTCTCCATCAGTTACCAGTGCAGGAGAGCACATTTTCATTTTTTCTTTTTAAAGCCAAAGCACCAATTTAGATAAAGTTGAATAGCTTCCAGCTTTGGCCTAGCTTCTCCGCTCTGTGTTTGTGAAAGTGTCCCTTATCCCGTTATAACCCAAGTGTCAATAACAGGTACACTTGCTGATGAGGAATTGCACATGGTCAGCAGTAGGTTTTATTTTGTATCAGTTAATTTCGAGGTTTTCATCATTTATTTGTCACCATTTCCTTGGGAGAAACTAATGTCATTCCTGATTTTTTAATAAACAGTTGCCAGAGAGGAAACTTTGATTGATCTACAGTTGGACTTTCAGAGGACAGACTGAAATTAAATGCCCAACAACTAAAATAACTTATCACCAAAAAAGTATTAGAAAAAAAAAACTTGGGGGAAATGTTTTGTTTTTATAATCACAACAGTAGAGAATAACATAAAACACAGAAGCCGTACAAGAACAATGCAACTACTTAACAATAAATACACAAGCCAGAAAACACTATATGCAAATCAAAAGACAAAATAATCACAGGTAGAAATTGTTTGAAACATTGGGTTAAGTTTCTTGAAAAATAAGGAGTTTTTACACATTAAGAAAACCATGTGCAGTCTTGTGAACAAGACAGTTCACAGAGAAGGAAAACTGAAGACTTTTTAAACATGCAGATTTTTAACCTCTCAGGCTGGCACAGAGACCTGTGATTCCACATCTAGGAAGATATCTTACACAGGTTCACATGCATTCCGAATGATGCAAGTACACGTGTATTCATTGTAGTGTCATGTGTAATAGCAAAAGAATGAGGAGATCTACAAATGCCCTTCACTAGAGGACTGGTTACGTAAGTTATTGAACATCCATACAGTGGAACAGCATGCACTTGTCAGAAGAAGTGAGTCAGCTCTTCATGTGCTAACCTCAAGAACGGTTAAGCGAGAAAAAGCAAGGTGAAGAGTAGTATGTAGGATGGGGCACAGTGGCTCACACCTGTAATCCCAGCACTTTGGGAGGCCAAGGTGGGCGGATCACTTGAAGTCAGGAGTTCGAGAACAGCCTGGCCAACATGGTGAAACCCCATCTCTACTAAAAATACAAAAATTATCTGGGCCTGGTGGCGCGTGCCTGTAATCCCAGCTACTCAGGAGGCTGAGGCACGAAAATCAATTGAATACGGGATGTGGAGGCTGCAGTGAGCTGAGATTGCACCACTGCACTCCAGCCTGGGAGACACACAAAAACAAAACAAAACAAAACAAAAAACAGTATGTACATTGTGCCACCATATTGCAAATATATATACACACACAGTATATACATAGATGTTAAAAACTGTTTAAAAAAATAAGGGGGATGGAGAATATATGTATTTATTTGTTGGTATAAGTATAGACTATCTCTGGACGAGTATATTGTGACTTGGTAACAGTAGTTACCACCATGGAGGGAAACTGAGTTGCCGAGACTTGGAAGTCAGAGGTTAAAGTCAAAGGTAACTTAGACTTGTAGACCATATGCATTGTAATTCTAATGGCATGAATCTAATTAATGGACTTATTATGCAATGCTAATTTAATCAGATTTGTTGAGTTCAAAAAGCCTGAATCATAAAGATGAACTTAAGCCTTCTTACTTCAAGGTCTTGAGTTTCCTTTGAAATTTCTTTCCATCCTCCACAGTGTCTTATGGCAAGCTTTAAAAAGGTTTGTGAAACTTTTTCTCATGGATAGGATTATCGAAAGGCTTTTTTGTGGGAAAGATTTTCCAATAGAAGTTTAGGGAAACGTAAGGAATTTCCAACGGAGCATGATCTCCTCATGTTCTGATGGTGCTGAGCTCTCAGAAGGCTTGGCAACATATTCTAACGTGAGTGGGCTCCAGCTCTGAATCAAGAGAACCCACTTATTCACTGTCCTCACTTCCTCTTTTTGAGAAAGCTAGTCAGTGAGTCAGCTCAGGGCTGCAGCACCATTACCGTTGATGTCAGCAGCCTGGACAGCTTGCAGACACCCACGCCGGCAGCGGGGCGGTTGAGGGGGGGCCCTCCCCGCTTTTCCCTTCCTCTGGAGCCAGCTGGTTCTTACCAGCTTTGGCAGCTTTGTGCAGCACTATTCGTTGTGGCTTTTCTCCTGTACATACAGGAAAGGCACAGCTCTCTTGCTTAGGGCAAGGATTGGCTATTGACACTTTGACTTAAATGGGGGTGGATTTATAGACGTCGGAGCTCAATTTTGAAATTAACTCTTAGAATGAGAATTCTAAGACAAGGTAGATACAGACAATTATAGCCAACTACCTCGATTTGAGTTTGGGGTATTTAAGCAAGAAACCCACCGTGACCAGCTAACCTAGGCTAACTTCATATGCCTTAACTAAGGTTGCAGTTGAAACAAAACCTTTTCATTATTTTGTGCTTGAACGGATCTAGGGTGAGTGGGAGTTTTAAAAAATAATTCCCCAGTGGTTTTGGCATTTTTTTGGCCAGGTTAATCCTAGATTCCCTTGATGGTGGGTGAGTTTGTTCTGCAGGCTCTGCATTGGCTCCCAGCTTAAGGTTCACTCACCTATGCATCTCTGTGGTCTGGCTTAAGGGCTCCCAAGGAAGCTGAGCAGAACATCTTGGTGTTGTACTCCTGTTCCTTCTTCCTTCCCATGACATCCAGTGATCCCAGGGAGCTCTAGACAGCAGATGGCCCTCGCTGTCCACTTGGCAATGGACAATTTAGATTTAAGTGTTGGTGCTATTCCCTACTTCTGCAGTGGAAGCACCTCCTTGCTTCATGTACTAAAGTCTATGCTGCACAGGAGAAGAAGAAAGAAGGAAAGAAAATAAGAGGTTTTAACTCAATGATCAGAAGCTCAGGAAAAGTTTGGGGAATTTTTGTCTTAAAGTTACTTGACTCTTGGCCCTTCTCTTTAATTTTTTAAAATAACGTTTTAAGAGAAGCCTTACAAAGCAAAGAAAATTTGGAAGCACATTACCACAAATAATAAATCTACCATCTAGATTCAATAGTTATTCACATTTTGGCATATTTGCTTTATCTATGTATGTATACGTTTCCAGTCCATATTCCCGTTTCGAAGACTTTCCCTAAATTTCTTATAACTGATAATCCTTCTTTCAAGCATTTAGAAATCAGCGTTTTTCCATTTGCCTCTTAAGATTTTTGTTTGCAAAAATATTTGAGTATATTTGGGTTCTACTTGCCAAGACCCCTTACTCAGGATTGAATTGAACAAGAATTCACACTCAGAAGAATAATTTTAAAATCATTGTCTCTCATCATTTGAAACTTTTTCTTTTTAGGATGATGTATTTGTTTTTATTTTTTAAGGGAGAAACCATTATATACAAGTGTTCTACAGTGTTGGAACTTAGGAATTGAATAGATTCCGATAAATTGTTTTGTGATCAGGCTGGTAACCCTCATTATATGAACCCTCATTTATATCTGAAATCCTGGAACCACATAGATTTGAATAAGAAAGCATTTCTTATTATCTGAATTCCTCTTCTCTAAAGACCCCATAGATTCATATATCAAGAAATACTTTTCTGGCGAAGGAAATATGCCTTTTTTTCCTCCCAGAGCCCAATCTTATATGCCTATATAGGCCTATAGAAGGTCTTGAAATCTAATTTGATTTTGATTATGTGGACAGCTGGGAAAGCAGGGGAAACGGGCTTGAGATAATATCATAATTCTTAAATAGTTGTAATTTTATATTTATTTGTGACTAGAATTCCTTTGAGATAAACTTTTAGTAGAAATTGAATTTTTTTTTTTTTTAAACCAGCCACTGGTCTGTTGGGATCTGAAATATTTTCAATAGAAAACAAAGTTATTGACTACAGTTGAGGTATCTGGTATTTACAGAATCTTTCATATTTATCTCAGGGCAATCATCCAGCTGGAGTGTAAATCTGCCATTGAGTCCCAGGTACTTACAGATCTCACCTCTACCCCCTTCACTCTGGCAGAGGGGCTCAGGCAATGCTTTGTGGTCATGTGATTGCTTGTGATCAGATTACAGGGTTTGTCAATTCTCTCTAAATGCTGTGGGGTCCAGACAGGGAAGTGACTTGGCAGCAAAGAGGGTAACCTTGAAACTAGACAGACCTGGTCTTGAATCCTGTTTCTATGGCTCGGGGCAAGTTATTACCTCTTAGAGCCTCAGTTTCCTCATCTATAAAATGGGGCTGATACAACTTCCTTAGCAGCAAACGAATCACAGATACTTTCCGCTGAGTCACCTAGCACAGTACCGGCAATGGCTTATTTCTTCGGGTCTGTTTTTGTTACCTCATGTGGAACAGCAGTAAGTTTCAGTTAGATTTAGCAAAGGGCTTTTAAAAACCATTATTAAAGTGATAGGGATTTTCACAAATGTAACATAGAACTCTTCCTTCTTTCTAAGTGTTGAATGAGGTCTGGAGGGAAAAGTAAATCAAAACAGCAACTTTACTGTAAGGAGCTTTCTGCTGGGGACTATCAGGCATATCTGGTTATATTAGGGAAAGGGGGCCTGGTGTTACTGAACTGGGTAGTGTCAGGAGCCAAGGGGTTCAATTGAACCATGTTAGCAGGTTGGCAAAGAGCATCCATGCCAGGTAATTAGTACTTCATTTCAGGGGGTTACTGTTGCATCAAAGTCATTAATTAGTTTTATGAAAACAGATTGTGCAACCACAGGGAGATAGTAATTGGGTAGTAATTGAAAATAACTTTGTGGTAAACTTTAGTTGAGTAGGTAGTTCAGTTGGGGGTAACTTGGAAGGGGAAAGAGAATTGGAGTGGGGGATTAGGGCATGAGGAGAATGAAGTAGCAACAGTAAAACCAGCAATAACTAAGACATAATTTGAATGGAAGGAACACAAAAGTGACCTGGTCTAACCTGTTTAGGTTAGAAATGAGACCACAGGTCTGATGAGGGAAGTGGTTTTCCTAGCACCACACAGTTAGTAGTGTTATGTCGTCTCTCTTTTCTTGCAATGCTTTTTCCAGGATTGTCATGACTTTGATTTTTAGGAGCTGACTATGGGGAACATGAAGTGCATGCCACACAGGTGGCAGCTGAGGCTGGAGTTCTCGCCCATTCCTGCTCTCAGAGTTTACTCAGGAATGCTGCCAGATCTTGCTGCCTCGAAATCTTATTTCATTTCTCTACCACCCTTGTCATGAATAAAACTTGGAAGGATTTTCCTTTACCATCCATGGCTCTGCCATCCCCAGGGCCTAGGGGAATACTGCAACCCTCACCAGTGTGTCATCTCAGGAAAGGCCAGTCAACAGGGAAGTGATTTTTCAGTTTGTTATTAGAAGTGGAGAATTATTTTTGAGCTAAAGTTTCCATTTCTTTTTCTTTTTTCTTTCTTTTTTTTTTTTTTTTGAGATGGAGTCTTGCTCTGTCGCCCAGGCTGGAGTGCAGTGGCACGATCTTGCCTCACTGCAACCTCTGCCTCCCGGGTTCAAGTGATCCTCCTGCCTCAGCCTCCTGAGTAGCTAGGATTACAGGCATGTGCCACCACGCTCGGCTAATTTTTGTAGTTTTAGTAGAGACAGGGTTTCGCTATGTTGGCCAGGCTGGTCTTGGACTCCTGACCTACAGTGATCTGCCCATTCAGCCTCCCAAAGTGTTGGGATTACAGGTGTAAGCCACTGCACCCAGCCTCAGTTTCCAATTTTGATTTGGTTGAGCACCTAGAGTGGGTACTTCAGTTTTTTAGAAGTCTGGTTGGTGTGGGAATGTAGGGTTGGCAAGGTCACAGCTGGAAATGGGGAAGGGCAATGATGACAGTCATGGCTCACTGTGGTACCATCCAGATGTAAGTTAAATCATTATTCTCATAAACACTGCTACCAAACTCAGTAGCCCAGAGATGTTCAGATTCCCAGATTTCCAGCAGTAGTCTGTTTACCTAATCCGTTTGGATGGTTCCTTGTACTCAGTGGTAGAGATGCTTGGAAAGGAAAATTGTTAGTTCAGCAGCAGAGCTTTAGGTGTGACTCAGCCTTGAGTAAGTTGAACCGTTTATCTTTCTTCCCTTATCAGTTTGGACTAATAAGTATCTGGAAGGACTAAGTGTGTTTGCATGGAAACTAATCAGAAGGACATTTGGGACTTGTTTGGCCAAAAGAAATGCCACGTTCTTGAAGTTCACAAAATAGAATTGTTCCCTTTTGGGCTGCTTTGGGAGCTCTCCATGCCCCCTACCATTCTGGTCTATTTACTGTCCTCACCTCATTTCTCATGTGAGTCTTCCAAGTTAGGATTACATCACCGCAGTAAGCAAAAAGAACTATAGTTTTCAAGTTTCTCCAAAGGAGCCTCAAAAAAGTGACAGATACATTGCCTTTACAGGACACATTTTCTTAATATCTGCCTCATTGAAATAAGTTGGGGCATGTATGAATGCCAAGTCCATGAACATTTCACAAAAGTATAGAGAGGAGCTCAGCCACATTGATAATCTTCCTGCTACCCTGTTTCTTGGCTACCCATATAAATAAGAGCTGCTGTGGTCACAACATTTTCAAGGTAGCCGAAGGAAAATATACTTATCGGTGGTGACTGCTTTTAAAAACAACATTTATTGATTTTCTAGCTGTAAAAGTTAATATATCTTTTTTTCTTTTTTCTTTTCTTTCTTTCTTTTTTTTTTTTTTTTTTTTTTTTTTGAGACAGAGTCTCCCCCTGTCACCCAGGCTGGAATGCAGTGGCACGATCTTGGCTCACTGCAACCTCCACCTCCCGAGTTCAAGTGATTCTCCTGCCTCAGACTCCCAAGTAGTTGGGATTACAGGCACACGCCACCACACCCAGCTCATTTTCGTATTTTTAGTAGAGACAGGGTTTCACCATGTTGCCCAGGCTGGTCTTGAACTCCTGACCTCAAGTAATCCACCCATCTCGGCCTCCCAAAGTGCTGGGATTACAGGCGTGAGTCACTGTGCCCAGCCTAATATATCTTCATAGAGAATTTGGAAAGCTCAAAGAACCTTAGGATATAAATTATTTTATTATGAGTATCTTGGTAAGTTTATGCTCAAAGTTTTTATAAGAGGATCCTCTTCTCTGGAAATACGGCTTTCTTGTTTAGAGTATTTGTCTTCTCTTTAATATCTAAATCTTATTGTAGGTGTTCTTCATTGGCTCTAAACTCAGAATACTGAACCATGAACTTTCAGAATTAATAAAACAAGCAATTAATTTATTCCACATATTCTGATGACTCCAGTGCTCTGATTAGAAAGCAGAAGTAACACAATGCTTAGTACAGTAGCAGTACTGCAAACCAGCTTTGATGGATATTGTATATATTATGGTAAAGTGAGGAAAGAAATTTCTATGAACATTATTTTTTCTTTTGAGAAAAAATGAAAACAACTTTAGATGAAGTCAGAATGCAACCAGCTACTGTTGCACAAATTAAGAGATACTTATACTTAGTAACTGAGTAGATTTTCTAGAAAGATGATTTTTAAATGGTCTCTGACTTTAGCAATGCTTGTGAGCTCTGTTGTGATGCTAATATCATTTGTAGGGGCATTTTCATATTCACCTGATTCATTGCTAATTACAGGAGAGCATCAGTTCAGCATTCTGTCTTTCCAATTATGTTGGAAATCGTGTGCTTAATTTTTGCTATAGGACCTTTTGGCAAAATTGGGGGGAAAATTAAACATTTAAAGTTTTCAAATGAATTTAGGAAATAGGTGGGTGGACTTTTTGGTTTGTTGGCATGTGATTTGTGGGTGGGAATTTCCTTTTTAAGCAAGAACAGTGTACTATGTTGACTGACCATGTCTTCCAATGTATTGTCCCCGAGAACCAGAATGTAGACAAATGTTCTTTGTCTAACTGAATGAATTTAAAAAGTGTGTTGGAGGTCAGGAGATTGAGACCATCCTGGCTAACACAGTGAAACCCCGTCTCTACTAAAAATACAAAAAATTTAGCCAGGCGTGGTGGCAGTCGCCTATAGTCCCAGCTACTGGGGATGCTGAGGCAGGAGAATGGCGTGAACCCAGGAGGCGGAGCTTGCAGTGAGCTGAGATCGCGCCACTGCACTCCAGCCTGGGGATGAGAGCGAGACTCTGTCTCAAAACAAAAAAAGAAAACAAAACATAAATGAAGTGTGTTGGCATAAATGGCCATGTGCATTTTCAAGGAGGAGGGGCACGTGCCAGGGTCAATGGAATTAAAATTTTACAAGCGTATACATAACATTTGTCTGTAGATCAGAAAGGGACTGCTAGGTATGCATGTTTCCCAAGTCTGAAACTTGCACTGGAAGCAGCAGCAGGGCGTGGGTGGTGGTTCAGAGGAAAAACGCTGTTGGAACATTAGACATGTGCAGTCAGTCATCAGTTGTCTTTCACAATCTGAAATCAGTTGCAAGAATTTCTCAGGCCTTAAAATTTGTAAAAGAAGCAGTTGTGTTTGGTTTGTGCTTTGTATAACTATTCCATGTAATACTCTGAAATATCAATATCTTCGTCGAAGAGCTTGAAAACATTTTACTTGAAGTGTGTGAGTGAAGGGCTGAGGATTCTGAGTGGTGATTAACAGCTTGGGGAGAGTGCCCATCATTCCCTGAACCCTGCTCTGTGTGATCGGGCCAGCTGGCTCCCAGGATTTTTAATCCATGTCGGAAGAGCCAATAAAAAGATAAAGTCAATTACTAGGAGAGGCCACAAGTGCCTGCCAGAGTTCTGATGTATTTTCTCAAATGAAAGGGCCAAAGAGAGATGTCAAGCAGGCCTGAGTTGCTTGCTTTCTCCCAGTAGCTGTGTGCTGTCTTTGGGCCCCAGTCACTTCACTGGTAAAATGAGGTCACATCACCTATCACTCCCCACTATCTCCACTGCACGCCCCCAGTACAAGTCATAGTCATACTGTATGTAGCCACTGTAGGAGCGTCCTAACTGCTCTCCCTACTTTGATTCTTGCCTCCCTAAAATCCATTCTCTACCCACCAGCCAGAGTGGTGGTGAAGCTCACCATCTTTATCTGAAACCATCTTGTATGTTTGGTATTGTCTTTCTGACCTCCCCAATCCAGAATGCAATCTTCACAGTCTCTGTTCTGTCCTTTCGGTCACTACTCTCTCCTCCCAGCCACTGACGCCTCTCATTTTCTCCTGTTCTCATTCTTAATTTTAGCAGTTTTTTTCCTGAGCATTTGAAATGGGAGTCAGAAAACCTGGGGTCTAGTTTTAGTTCTGTGACTTCCCTGTGGCCCTTAGTTAAGAAAGTCACTTCACTTCTCCAGGCCCCAGTTTCATTCCCTGTGAAGCTGAGTGTAAGAGTCAGCGAGCGCTGCGGTAACAAAGGACCGCAGACTGAGGGCTTAAGCCACAGAAATTGATCTTCTCACAATTCTGGAACCTTAGAAAGCTGTCTTCTGAGGTCTCTCTCTTGGCTTGTAGATGGCTGCCTTCTCACCACGTCTTCACTGTGTCTTCCCTCTGTGTGTATTTGTGTCCTCATCTCTTCTTTTTATTAAAGACACCAGTTATATTGGAGTGTAGCCAACCCTAATGACCTCATTTTACCACAATTACCTCTTTAAAGGCCCTCTCTCCCAATAGTCACATTCTGAGGTACTGGGGGTCAGGGCTTCAACATGGAGGGGCATAATTCATTCAGCTCATAATACTAAATTATATCTAAGACTCCTTTCGGCTCTACAAAATTGTATTTTAAATTGGGGATCTTTCTCCTTACACCCATGTTCCCTTCTACTCCCCTGAGATAATAGCTTGGTTCATATGCCTCCCAGTTTTTAGTACTCATGCATATCCTCACTGTAGTTTTGCAGGGTTTAAAAGTCTGTGTGTATGTCTAGTAATCATATAAATAAGTTATGGTCAACTGAAATGGGAGGATGAATATATAAAATATTAAATGGGAAAAAAATAGCCTCTGAGGAGGGATTTTAATTTTACGGTTTTTTTTTTTTGTTTTTTTTTTTGGTCTATATATAATAAAAAAAAATGTTCCCTCCTACAGCTGGAAACTGACAAACTGGCTCTCCCGATGAGCCCCAGCCCGCTTAGCCCGAGCCCCATCCCCAGCCCCAACGCGAAACTTGAGAATTCCGCTCTCCTGACGGTGGAGCCTTCTCCCCAGGACAAGAACAAGGGCTTCTTCGTGGATGAGTCGGAACCCCTTCTCCGCTGTGACTCTACATCCAGCGGCTCCTCGGCGCTAAGCAGGAACGGTTCCTTTATTACCAAAGGTACAGGCATCTCAGCAGACCTCACACACGCACTTTAAACCCCCCAAAGAGCCCCTGGGATTTGTCCCTCCCCTTCCACAGTCCAGTTGTAGTTGAGAGGTGAGTCATCTGAATTACCTGCCCGGGAAGACCAGCCCAAAACTTCAGGATACGCTGGCCCGAGAAAAACCTCGCCATTGGCTGGCGAAGACACGCCTCCGAAATCTTTACAGCTCACACTGCCTGGTGGAGAGCTATGGGCCACCCTTTGGCCTCATGATGCTATCAAATGAGTGTGTCGGGGAAGGCCTGATAAAATGTAGTCTGGCAAGATTTTTGAAAATTATTTACCAAGCTTGCTGTGTCCAAAGATTTAAAGTTGAATTTATCTGAAGAGTGAGAAGTACAGGTTTTAGGCCGTGCACAGCAGCTCATGCCTGTAATCCCAGCACTTTGGAAGGCCGAGGTGGGCCAATCACTTGAGGCCAGGAGTTCGAGACCGACCTAGGCAACAAAGCAAGACGTGGTCTCTACAAAAAATTAAAAATTAACCTGTAGTCCCAGCTGCTCCAGAGGCTAAGGCAGGAGGATCCCTTGAGCCCAGGAGTTTGTGCCACTCTGTTACCTGGTAACAGAGCAAGACCCTGTCTCAAAAACAAGCAAACAACCCCTAAACCAAAAAAACCCATTTCGTTGAAATTTAACTTGACTACTGAGTTTCTTGGTGCCACCTTAAATTTTGTACCAGGGGTGAGTGCCTCATTTGCCTCTTTATAAGTCCAGGCTCTGGCTGGCACCATATCCAGATGGTAGGCGCAATGTCCAAGCTTGAACGTCATTGATAAAGTGGTTCTAGCCGGGTGCGGTGGCTCACGCCTGTAATCCCAGCACTTTGGGAAGCCAAGGTTGGCGGATCGCTTGAGGCCAGAAGCCAGAGATCAGCCTGGCCAACATGGTGAAACCCCATCTCTACTAAAAAAAAAGAAAAATTAGCCCGCTGCAGTTCCAGCTACTCGGAGGCTGAGGCAAAAGAATCACTTGAACCCGAGAGGCAGAGGTTGCAGTGAGCTGAGATCGTGCCACTGCACTCCAGACCGGGTGACAAGAGCAAAACTTTGTCTCAAAAAAAAAAAAAAAGAAAACTACAAGTTTTAGTGACTTAAAAATACCCTAAAATTCATTTTGTTAAACTACATTGCAAATACCAATATTTTAAACATTATGGATTGGTAGTTTTGGCAAAGAATTTGCAACTTTTAATTTTTAATATCGGTTAGGGAATTAGCATACACTATGACAGTTTTTAAAGAAATTTTCTAGGTTTGGGTAATTCCAGTTATATTTTAGTGAAAGGGTTACATTTGATATTTTATGTATTTATAAAATGTTTTATTTACATATTTATAATTTATATACTTTATATATTTATATTAATCTCCTTTACATTTACATAAAACATTTATATTTTAGTTTATATTTATGTTATATATTATATTTTAGAAAAGGTGCTTTTTGATAGTAATAAAAGTTATAGTTCCTCATCCCAATGTAAGGTATGACCTGAGAAGAAATAATATTTTCTTATTTATGTGCTTTTACTCTCTCAGCAGTTTAGTTCTAAAGTATCATAATGTAATTGGAAAGTCAGATAAGTAGACTACTTTGTCTTAGAATTTTTGATCATTTGGAAAAGGCGTGGGCCTATGTATATCTTAGTTTAGTAAACACATTACAGTTAGGGAAAGTAGTAAAAGTTTTTTAGTTTTGTGTTTTTGTTTCTTTGGTTTCTTTAAGTATCTCACCATTCACCTTCTGAATTCCAAAATAATTTAGAAGTTAGTTAAGTCTAGGCAAATGTCACAGTAACGATACCTCAGCAAGCTATTCAAGCAAGACCTTGTCTGCTCTCTATCAGGCAAATCTTGTTTGCTATCTTACACGTGCAATGCCAGTAAAAACTCTTGTGTTGTTTCGAATGTGCCAGAGGGTCAGTCACTCTCTCACTGTAATGGAGGAAGGATAATAATAGGCTGGGGAGGAAACAGATGTATCTCTCTCCAGGACCCCCTCTCCTTCCCCCAGGCCTTGCCAGTACAGTCACCTTACAGCTGTCTTTGCTTCCCTCTCTTCTCTGCAGAAAAGAAGGACACAGTGTTGCGGCAGGTACGCCTGGACCCCTGTGACTTGCAGCCTATCTTTGATGACATGCTCCATATTCTAAATCCTGAGGAGCTGCGGGTGATTGAAGAGATTCCCCAGGCTGAGGACAAACTGGACCGGCTATTCGAAATTATTGGAGTCAAGAGCCAGGAAGCCAGCCAGACCCTCCTGGACTCTGTTTATAGCCATCTTCCTGACCTGCTGTAGAACATAGAGTTACTGCATTCTGGAAATTACTCAATTTAGTGGCAGGGTGGTTTTTTTTATTTTCTTCTGTTTCTGATTTTTATTGTTTGGGGGGTGTGTGTGTGTGTTTAACAGAGTATATGGCCAGTGCTTGAGTTCTTTCTTTCTCTCTTTTTTTTTAAATAACTCTTCTGGGAAGTTGGTTTATAAGCCTTTGCAAGGTGTAACTGTTGTGAAATACCCACCACTAAAGTTTTTTAAGTTCTATATTTTCTCCATTTTGCCTTCTTACGTATTTTCAAGATTGTTCTGTGCACTTTAAATTTACTTAACTTACCATAAATGCAGTGTGACTTTTCCCACACACTGGATTGTGAGGCTCTTAACTTCTTAAAAGTATAATGGCATCTTGTGAATCCTATAAGCAGTCTTTAAGTCTCTTAACATTCACACTTACTTTTTAAAAACAAATATTATTACTATTTTTATTATTATTTGTCCTTTATAAATTTTCTTAAAAGATTAAGAAAATTTAAGACCCCATTTGAGTTATTGTAATGCAATTCAACTTTGATTAAGTTTAAATACGTCTTGTATAGTTCATATTCATGGCTGAAACTTGACCACACTGTTGCTGATTGTATGGTTTTCACCTGGACACTGTGTAGAATGCTTGATTACTTGTACTCTTCTTATGCTAATATGCTCTGGGCTGGAGAAATGATATCCTCAAGCCATCAGGATTTGCTATTTAAGTGGCTTGACAACTGGGCCACCAAAGAACTTGAACTTCACCTTCTAAGAATTGAGCTGTTCTGGAACACATTGCTGCACTTTGGAAAGTCAAAATCAAGTGCCAGTGGCACCCTTTCCATAGAGAGTTTGCCCAGCTTTGCTTTAACGTATGTCTTGTTTTTTATATACATATAGTCAATAGGTCCAATCTGCTCTCAAGGCCTTGGTCTTGGTGGGATTCCTTCACCAATTACTTTAATTAAAAATGGCTGCAGCTATAAGAACCTTTGTCTGATATATTTGCAACTATGCTCCCATTTACAAATGTACCTTCTAATGCTCAGTTGCCAGATTCCAATGCAAAGGTGGCGTGGACTCCCTTTTTGTGGGCGGGGTTCGTGGGTAGTGGTGAAGGACCGATATCAGAAAAATGCCTTCAAGTGTACTAATTTATTAATAAACATTAGGTGTTTGTTACTTAAGTAGTCTGAGTGTATTTAATCGTTAAATCTCTTGCTTTGTACATTTCCTCTAGTTGTGTGTTGATTAGTCTTTTGCAAAAGTATGTGTGTTCTAAAAACCTCAGCCATTCTAATCTGTAAATCGTGGAAATTTGCAAAGGTTTGTGTTTGGAAAGGTACCTGGAGTTTCGTAGGGAGAGACTTTAGTGAAAACTACCAAGCATTTCCTAGTCTTTTGGGTTAAATCTGAGAATTCAGTTTTTGAGATTGTCCTTATTATAGGAAATGGGTAGATACCTCATTGTTCCTGAATAAGTTCAGAGGACTCTCATGGTATTGAGGCAGGGTGAGATCTCACGTTGGTATTCATTGCATGTCTCCCTTTTCTTGGGGACCATGGCTCTACAGAATTCCAACAACCAGAACCTCAGCAATTTTAAGTTCCTCTTTCCATGAGAAACTGGAAGTGAATGCCTTGCTTGAACATTTGGACACCCACATCAACGACATTAAAGGGTTTTTCTGGTTTCATCCGCTTCCACATGGTTGGTTTCTAGAGAACTATCCTGGTATTTAATGACACTGGTTCTTACACCGGCTTTCCCCTTCTTTTGTCGACAAAAGACAGAAACTCTGTAAGGAAGGAAAGCAAACTAGAATCGGTCACAGATGGTAGTGGAGGAGACAAGAGTTTGCATTTCAGAACTGCCACTAATTTCACGTGGGGGTAGAAAATACAAAGAATGAACAAATTGTTATTACGGTTAAGTTTGTGGATTATTTGTACCTTGTATCTTGCGATGCTTTCATTAATAACTCACATTTACACAGGTTTATACTTTACAAAGTAATTTTTATATTACTTTATTGAATCCTCACAACTATAGGATAGGTACTATTATTGTGTCCATTTCATAGATTAAAAAACCGGCTTATAAAGGCCAAATAACTTGTGTAAGACCTATAGCAAAGTTGTAGAGATCAGACTTGAATCCATGTCTTCTGACTGTCTGTATCCAAGACTGACTGTTCCGTGTATGTAGGACCAGTGACCAGAAATTCCTTATTGGCTGAAATAGTGGGCAGAGATCACAGTGATGAAATTTATTTGGGTTATAAGTAAAGCCCTATATGCAAGTTCAGTCAGTACTTGTGAAAGTATTGGAATGAGGTGACATCAGTTGATGACCCATAGGGAAGGAACATAGGACATGTGGTTAAATGAAAGCTTAATATTGAACTAACATGACATATATCTTTTCTAAAATGAATGCAACCTCCAGCTGCATTATTAAAAAATAAAAAGTTCTGATCAGAGCCGATGATAGTGTCATTTTTATACTGTGTGGCTCACTTCAGAGCTTTCCTCTAGCTTTGGGCTGTCTTACTTTGAGGAGTATGGCTGAAGTGAAAGGTTTCCAGTGTGTC
This sequence comes from Theropithecus gelada, assembly GCF_003255815.1. Classification (NCBI taxonomy): domain Eukaryota; kingdom Metazoa; phylum Chordata; class Mammalia; order Primates; family Cercopithecidae; genus Theropithecus; species Theropithecus gelada. The sequence continues at coordinate 49,535,317 of NC_037671.1, read as the reverse complement.
AGGGGGATATAGTGGGATACCAAGAAGAGTAAGAAACAGAATCAGGAGCAACTGTCAGCAAATCTAAGCCTGACAATGAAGACCAGGCAGCAGGAGAAAGATGAGCTTCAGTTATTTAAAGGGCTAAGGAAGGGATGATGTAGTTTTCTCCAGAGGGTAATATACTTTCCTCTAGGCTGATGTAGGCTAAGTGCAATTAGACTGAGCTGCTTTTCAAATAAGAGAATGATTCCTGCTCTGGGAAAAAGTTGGGCCTGCATTAGTGGTTCTCAAACTTTCATGTAACTAATCACCTGGGAATAAGCCGTCAGTCAAAAAGGCAGTTTCGGAGAGAATTCAATTCAGGTTTGTGGTGAATTCCAGAATGAGTTTCCCACACTTAGAGAAAGTGCTTTAGATCCTTGCCACTGTGGATGAGGACCGGCAGTATCCATAACACTAGGAAGCATTGTGTTAGGAATGCAGAATTTGAGGCCACTATGTTGTGCTCCCTAAACTTGAATATACAAATGAAACACTTAGGTATCTTAAAGGCAGATTGGGTTTTAATTGGTCTGTGGGACTGGGCTGAGGCTGCATTTCTTTTTTTTTTTTTTTTTTTTTTGAGATGGAGTCTCACTCTGTCACCGAGGCTGGAGTGCAGTGGCACAATCTCAGCTCACTGCAGCCTCTGCCTCCCAGGTTCAAGCAATTCCGCCTCAGCCTCCCAAGTAGCTGGGACTACAGGTGCCCGCCACCATGCCCAGCTACTTTTTTTTCGTATTTTTAGTAGAGACAGGGTTTCACTATGTTGGCTAGGCTGGTCTCGAACTCCTGACCTCGTGATTCGCCCACCTCGGCCTCCTAAAGTGCTGGGATTGCAGGCGTGAGCCACTGCAGTCGGCCTGAGGCTGCATTTCTAACAAGCTCCTGTGTGATGTGGATGCTCCTGGTCGTCAGATAACACTGGGTAGCCTGAAACAGGCCAATTATGCCTCAGTTTCATACAAAGGGTAGCACTAATATGGGAGATTATACCACTTCCATGTGAGAGAAGTAAACAGATTCTGATGATCCAAAGAGATTTCCAGAACCAGACAATCTTGGGCAAATTCTACAGTAGTGGATCTTAATTCTGACTGCACATTGAAATCAGCAGGAACACTTTGAGAGACCCAATGCCCAGGTCATACACAAAACCAACAATGTCAGAATCACAGGAGATAGGACTTAGGCAGCAGCACTTTTTTTTTCATTTTAAATTTTTAAATTTTTTTTTATATGGAGGGGGAGCTTTAAAAAAAAAGGTTTACTTTAGGTTCAGGAGTCCATGGGCAGGTTGTATATGTGTGTGTGTGTGTGTGTGTGTGTGTGTGTGTGTGTGTGTGTGTGGTGTAAACTCTTGTCACAGGAGTTTATTGTACAGATTATTTTGTCTCCCAAATAATATACTAAGCCTAGTATCTGTTATTTTTTCTGATCCTCTCCCCCCGCCACTATCCACCCTCAAATAGGCCCCAGTGTCTTGTTCCCCTCTTCATGTACATATATTCTCATCATTTAACTTCCACTTATAAGTGAGAACATGCAGTATTTGGCTTTCTGTTCCTGCATTAGTTTACAAAGGATGGTGGCCTCCAGCTCTGTCTGTGTTCCTGCAAAGGACATGATCTCATCCTTTTTTATGGCTGTGTAGTATTCCATGGTACCACTTTCCATATGTACTACTTTTTCTTTGTCTAGTTTACCATACTTGGACATTTAGTTGATTCCATGTCTTTGCTGCTGTGAGTAGTGCTGCAATGAACATATGTATGCATGTGTCTTTATGGTAGAATGGTTTATATTCCTTTGGGTATATACCCAGTAATGGGATTGAGTAGCATTTTTTAAAGCTCTCCAGGGGATCTCAATGTATAGTCAGCTAAGAGAGCTTAGGAAGAGAGCCTTTCTCAAGCCTCACCCAAGATCTGATGAACAAACCTCGCAGGGAGTTAACCTGAAGATCTGTAACTGAAAAGTGATTTTGCTATAGCCTACTTGACTCTGCACGTTTGCTTTAGGACCCATAACCTTACTGTAAGATTTATATGATTATGCTTGATACACACCAAGCACTGATGAGGCAACACCTTCAAGCTCAATTGCATTGATGAACCTACCTGCAAGTACAGTAATCAATTCTTCATGGTTTTTAGCAAAATGTATAGGGTATTATTAGTCAAGAATATTTGGGAAATCATGTTACTATGATTTAAGTTACTGTATTTATATTTGATAGAATACCAATTTTCAAAGAGATATAGTGAAATATAATGAGTCAAGAAACTGCCCTGACTATATTAGAGTCTCAGACTGGGCCATTTGGAGCAGCAATCTATTGTACAATACTGCAGATACAACAGGTACCTATGCTGGCCTTTGACTGGAGAAAAAAGATGTGATCTCTTGTTGAGCAGAATTGAGGTCCTTACATTGGAAGGAGCCTTGGACATCACCTGGAGAGCCCTGTGGTTTTCTGGTGGAGGAGCTAGACTCACATCTGCTAGTTAGTGGTGGAGCCTGGTCACCTTAGCCCCTGTCAGCACTCTTTTATTATTCCAAGCTATCTCTTTTTACTTCTTTTCTTACTACCTTTCTTGAACGTAAGTAGAAAACAAAATCCACTCATCTGAGTAAGGATTAAGTTTTAAAAAGGCTTTTATTGTACTTGACTTTGAAGTAGCTGTTTACATGAAACACATTTGGATTTTGGAGTCTTGGATTTCCAATACAGATATTCATAGAATAACTTGCCAGGATTCATAAGAAACATGCCAATGGGTGCCTCTAGGAAGGAAAATGGGCTAGCAAGGAGACAGGAGGCAAAGAAGGACATGTTCTTGTCATGATTTGTTATTTTGAGCGTTTTGAGTAATACAATATTTGTATATATTATTGAATTCAAAAAGTTGTAAATAAAAACTGTAGAATGTTTCTATGGCTTCCAGGAAATGTGCACTGATGAAGCCCAAGGTAAGAGTCGTATGCACTAGACTTAAAATGCTAGCAATAGCTTTCTGAGGAGCATTTGAGTAAAATCTGCAAAGGGAATCAGCCTCTTGCCCTGCTCTCCAGGAGAAGTGGCCACCTTCCCCACCCCTCCACATCCTCTTCGTGAGAATTTGACATCCTTTTCTTGGGCTTAGATCACAAACACAAAAGTAATACAAAGTTCAAATGGAGAGAATTCAAAGTTTGAAATTTAGGGAGATGGGACAGAGTAGCTAATTTCTGGCCAAAACATCTTTTTATATTTCTTATCACAGAAATTTCTCATAATCAGGCCGGGCGCAGTGGCTCACGCCTGTAATCCCAGCACTTTGGGAGGCCGGGGTGGGCAGATCACCTGAGGTCGGGAGTTTGAGACCAACCTGACCAACAGGGGGAAACCCTGTCTCCACTAAAAATACAAAATTAGCTGGGCCTGGTGGTGCATTCCTGTAATCCCAGCTACTCACGAGGCTGAGGCGGGAGAATTGCTTGAACCCGGGAGGCAGGAGGTTGCGGTGAGCCTAGATCGTGCCATTGCACTCTAGCCTGGGCAACAAGAGCGAAACTCCACCTCAAAAAAAAAAAAAAAAGAAAGAAAAAAAAACATATCGCTCATAATCAATGTCTCTGTGAGGAAAAATATCAAAGATTTCTTAAGGATCCTTTAGCAGTTCATCTCTCCAAAGGAGATGCTTCTGTTCTGCACTGGCACTGTCTCATGGTCACTCATCTACTGCTTTATCCACAGTAACATGCCAAACAGGAAATCTCAAGGGGAAGGGAGAAAAAGAAAGACAGTTCATTTCCAAGAATCCCATGACAATTGTTTCTCACTGCTTCCAGAAACTTAGAACAGCCAATTTCATAGTATGGGCTTTTTGTTGTTGTTGTTGCTGTTTAAATGTAGTACACTCTCCCACAGAAACATTCATTCCATCACTCTACTCATCTATCCATGAAACATTTGAGCAACTACAAGGTACTATGTTAGAAGCTAGAAGTACAAAGAGGAATGTGATACAAGATTGTAACTACCAATGAGAACAAGGCATTAGTTCGCGGCTGTATTCTCAGCATCTAGACCCATGCCCGGAACATGGTAGTTGTTCAGTCACTACAATGTTGAATAAATAAATGAATGCATGATCCTGGCTTCAAGAATTCACAGCTTAGAAAGAGAAATAGACTTATGAACATCATCAAATATATCCGAGTGAAGTGATAGTAATATGAAGAAGATACTAGGAAAGCAAGAAACTAAACATGAATCAAGGAAAAATATTGCAAGATCCCCTACCGTAAACCTTCTTTCTTATTAATTTTAAAGAAAATTGTGTCAAAAACAAAGGGCTGACAGTTGCAGTTCCATGCATTTCAAAGCTTGAGGAAGGAAGATGAAAAGGGGAAGAAAACAAAGGGAAAAATATAGGCATACTGTAGACATGATTTTATAAGCAAGGATTTCGTATTGTTTATAAATTGGTTGTTCCACCATTTCCCCGGGCTTGTTGTTTACCATCATTACAAGATAAGATAAGATAAGACATGAGGCCCAGTCATGCTATTCCTCTGCGCATATCACATACTCAGAGGATAGAAAGGATATACGTCCCCTCATGGACAGATTCTTCCTATAAATTATTGAAAGCACTTGGCATTACTCACTCTTCAATCTTACCCTGAATCCTATGATGTGGGATCTGTTATTTCCATTCTACTGATGAGGAATCTGAGGCCAAGAGAGACAGTGACTTTCCTAAAGTCACACAGCTAGTAAAGGGTATAGCCAGGAAGGCTTGTGGTAGAGATGAGTGAGCCAGGCATGGTGGTAAATCCTGGAGACAAAATGGCAAATAAAGTGGATCTGATTCCTATTTTCCTAGAGCCTCTCACCTAGACTGAACTGAAATTGAATTTTGGGGTAGAGGGCTTTTTCCTTAGTAAAGGATTTTGTACTTTCAAATAATTTAAGACACACAAGTTTCTTTCTTTCTTTTTTTATATTTATTTATTTATTTATTTATTTATTTATTTATTTATTTATTTTTGAGATGGAGTTTCGCTCTTTTTGCCCAGGCTGGAGTGCAAAGGCGCCATCTTGACTCACCGCAACCTCTGCCTCCCGGGTTCAAGCGATTCTCCTGCCTCAGCCTCCCTAGTAGTTGGGATTACAGGCATGTGCCACCATGCCCCGCCAATTTTGTATTTTTACTAGAGACGGGGTTTCTCCATATTGGTCTGGCTGATCTCAAACTCCCGACCTCTGCCTGATCTCGAACTCCCGACCACGCCCGGCCAAAACACACAAGTTTCAAAAATACCACAGTGAGTTTCTGTTTCCTTCACCTAGTTTTGTATTTTAATAGTTTCTCTATTCTTCACACAGCTTTCTCTAAGAATAATATCTTGTGTAGCCATAGATATTATCAAAATCAGAAAATTGACATTGATACAATATTACTAACTAAAACTACAGAACACAGTTCATGTTAGCTTTTAACCTGCACTTTTTTGGGAGTGGGTATGAAATGTTATCACATGTATTGATTCACTTGGGAACCACCATCATAACCAGAATATAGAACTGTTTCTTCACACAAAGAAACTTCCTTCTGCTAACTTTATACTCATACCTCACTTTCCACTGTAAACCCTGGCAACTGTGTCCATCACTATAGTTTTGTGGTTTAGAGAATGTTAAATAAATGGAATCATACAGGATATAGCCTTCTGAGATTGACCTTATTTCACTCAGCATAATCCCCTTGAGACCTGACCACAATTGTTTTGCATATCAGTACTCCTTATTCATGATTTTGAAATTCTTCACCTGGATGGGGCTGGAGACAACTTGATGCTTTCCCCAGAATGAAGAGTCCCAATTTGTATATCAGTGTTAAGAAGAAAACAAAACAAATACGGTGAGATTTTCGTGGACTTAAAACAAACAAACAAACAAACAAGCAAACAAAAACTTAGCTTTTATTTTAAGTTCAGGGGTACATGTGCAGGTTTGTTATACAGGTAAACTTGTGTCATAGGGGTATGTTGTACAGATTATTTTGTCACCCAGGTATTAAGCCTATTACCCATTACTTATTTTTCCTGATTCTCTCCCTCCTTCCACCCTTCAACCTCCAATCAGCCCCAATATGTGTTATTCTCCTCAGTGCATCCATGTGTTCTTATCATTTAGCTCCACTTACAAGTGAGATCATGTGGTATTTAGTTTTCTGTTCCTGAATTCGTTTGCTAAGGATAATGGCATCCAGCTCCATCTATGTTCCTGAAAAGGAGATTATCTTGTTCTTTTTTTGTGGCTGAATAGTATTCCATGGTGTACATGTACCACATTTTCTTTTTGTTGTTGTTGTTTTCTATTGAGATGGAGTCTCGCTCTGTTGCCCAGGCTGGAGTACAGTGGCATGATCTCGGCTTACTGCAACCTCCACCTCCCAGGTTCAAGTGATTATGCTGTCTCAGCCTCCCCCAAGTAGCTGAAATTACAGGTGTGTGCCACCATGCCTGGCTAATTTTTGTATTTTTAGTAGAGATGGGGTTTCACCATTTTGCCCGGGGGCTGGCCTTAAACTCCTGATCTCAAGTGATCTGCCCACTTTGGTCTCCCAAAGTGCCGGGATTACAGGCATGAGCTACTGTGCCTGGCCTTTATCACAGAATGATTTGTATTCCTTGGTGTATATACTCAAGTTATAGTGTTACTGGGTCGAATTGTATTTCTGCTTTTAGGTCTTTTAGGAATCACCACACCAATTTCTACAATGGTTGAACTAATTTACTCCAGCCAACAATGTATAAGCGTTCCTTTTTCTCCACAACCTCACCAGCATCTGTTATTTTTTAACTTTTTAGTAATAGCCATTCTGACTGGTGTGAGATGGTATTTCATTGTGGTTTTGATTAGCATTTCTCTAATGATTGGTTATGTTGTTAAACTTTTGTTCATATGATTGTTGGCTGCATGTATGTCTTCTTTTGAAAACGGTCTGTTCATATCCTTTGCCCACTTCATAATGGGGTTGTTTTTCTCTTCTAAATTTACAAAAACAAAAGCATAGATCAATGGAACAGAAGAGAGAACTGAGAAATAAGGCTACACACCTATGACCATCTGATCTTGGACAAAGCTAACAAAAACAAGCAATGGCAAAAAGACTCCCTATCCAGCAGATGGTGCTGGGATAACTGACTAGCCGTATGCAGAATATTGAAGCTAGACCCCTTCCCCACACCATATACAAAAATCAACTCAACATGATTAAACACTTAAATGTGAAACCCAAAACTATAAAAACCCTAGAAGACAACCCAGGCAATACAATTTTGGACATAAGAACAGGCAAAGATTGCATGGTAAAGACAAAAAAGGTAATTGCAAGAAAAGCAAAAATTGACAAATGGGATCTAATTAAACTAAAGAGCATCTATACAGCAAAGGAAACTATCAACAGAGTAAAGAGACAACCTACAGAATGGGGGAAAATGTTTGCAAACTATGAATTTGACAAAGTCTAATTTCCAGCGTCCATAAAGAACTTGAACAAATTCCACAGACTATTTTAAAAAGTGTGTCATTAATATAAAAACTATTTATATTAGCAGTATGTAATTGTATGTAATCATTATCACCTGTAAAGAAAAAGAAAAATAGAAGGTAAATGTTCTTACAGAGAGAGCAGAGCTTTAAGATTCATTTTCATTTTAAGTCTATTTTATTTTGCCAGTGTATTAACATTTAGAGGTCTGTTACACTAACATTAATTATTAATTTTTTCATTTCCATAATGGTTAAGAGCTTTTTAAAGCACTCATGTCTGTAAAAAAAATTTTAAAGTTTCTTTTGTTGTAGCAGGAAAAAAACAGAAAAATAAAGTTTGTTCTTTTTAATTGCTGAGTAGCATTCCATGGTATAGATGTACCATAGTTTGCTTGACCATTCAAACTTTGAAGGACATTTGGACTGTTTCCAGTTTCTGGCTATTATAAATAAAGCTATGAACATTCATATACAGGTTTTTGTGCAGACCTAAGTTTTCATTTCTTTAGGGTAAATACATCAGAGTAGGATTGTTGGGGAATATGGTAAATGTATGTTTAACTTTATAATAGACTGTCAAGCTGTTTTCGCAGTAGTGGTACTATTGATACAGCTCTGATCAGCGGAGGAACACCAGGGGTCTTGTCTCCAGTCTAATTGGAAAAAACAACACAGACACACGCGGAGTGGTTTTAAGGAGCGTAGAGTTTAATAGGCAAGAAAGAAGGGGGAAGAAAGAAAGAAGACTGCTGCCCTGTAAAGAGACAGAGGGAGGGGGGCTCCAAAGCTGAGAGAGGCAACTTAAGTGCCACGGATACCGGTCAGTTTTATGAGTAGGCTGGAGGAGGCGGTGCCTGATTTGCATAGGGCTCAGGGGATTGGTTTGACCAGGTATGTCATTCACGCAGCCAGTGAAAAAGCTGGCACTCCCACTCTAGCCTTTTAATATGCAAATTGAGGGCTTGAGGTTCTACACACGTGGGGATGTGTGGGGTTGGGCATGTTGCCAGGAACATGTGGGGCAAGGGCAAGAAGGCCAAGGCAATTGCCATGTTTGGGTGGACCCAGTTTCTAATAGCCTGTATTTGCATATCAAAGGTTGCTGGCCTGGCTCTAAGAGCTGCTTTAAAAACGAAAACTTCCCAAGGATCCTTTTTCCTCTCTATCTGGCTAAAATAATTTCTGAATAACTACTACAACACTATCTTGTAATATAATCCCATATTGATGTATAAGAGATTCACTTGCGCTATATCCATGCTAGTCCTTGGTATTGTCAATATTCTTTATTATAGTCATTCAACTAAGTGTCTAGTGGTACAAACTTAAATTTATAAAGTTATGGGCTGGGTGCAGTGTCTCACACCTGTAATCCCAGCACTTTGGGAGGCCGAAGCTGGAGGATTGCTCGAGTCTAGGAGTTCAAGACCAGCCAGCACAAGATGGCGAAATCCTGTCTTAACTAAAAATACAAAAAATTAGCCAGGCATGGTGGCGCACGCCTGTAGTCCCAGCTACTTGGGGGGCAGAGGTTCAAGGATCCCTGAACGTGGGAGGTCAAGGCTGCAGTGAGCTGAGATTGCGCCCCTGTGTTACAGCCTTGGCAACTGGAGTGAGCCCTTGCCTCAAAAAATAAAAAATAAAAAATAAAAAAGTTACGAAGACATGCAACTAAGTAAGAATTTAAAATTGAAAAGTGCTATCTCAGCCGGGTGTGGTGGCTCACATCTGTAATCCCAGCGCTTTGAGAAGCTGAGGCAGGCGGATCACCTGAGGTCAGCAGTTTGAGATCAGACTGGCCAACATGGTAAAACCTCATCTCTACTGAAAATACAAAAATTAACTGGGCGTGGTGGTGGATTGAGGCACGAGAATCGCTTGAACCTGGGAGGCAGAGGTTGCGGTGAGGCGAGATTCTGCCACTGCACTCCAGCCTAGGCGACAGAGCCAGACTCTGTCTCAAAAAAAAAAAAAAAGAAAAAAGAAAAAAGGAAAATGCTCTGATGCTTACTTCTGTTTACTTACTACAATCTCATTCTTATTTATTTTCTTTAAAAAAATTCACTTTATGTGTGTTAAGAACACTTAACATGAATCTACCCCCTTAAAATTTCAAGTTTACAATATAGTATTGTTGACCATAGGCACAATGTTGTAGTGTAGGTCTCTAGAACTTATTCATCTTGCTTAACTGAAACTTTAGACCTGTTGGTTATTAATTCCCCATTTCCCCTTGGAAACACTATTCCAGTCTTTGCCTTTATGAATTTGACTGTTTTAGAGTCCTCATATAAATGGAATCATGCAGTATTTGTCTTTCTGTGACTATTTCACTTATCATAATGTCCTCAGGGTTTGTCCAGGTTGTCACACATTACAGATTTTTCTTTTAAGGCTGAATAATATTCCATTGTCTATATATGCATTTTATTTATCTATTCATGTATTGATGGACATTTAGGTTGTTTCTATATCCTGGCTATTGTGTGAATAGTGCTGTAATAAATATGGGAGCACTAACATCTCTTCAAGATCCTGATTTCAATTCTTTTGGATAAAGACCCAGACGTAGGATTGTTGGATCACACAATAGTTCTATTTTTAATTTTTGAGGAACCTCCATACTGTTTTCTATAGGGTTTGCATCATTTTGCATTCCTATCAATAGTGTGAAAGTGTTCCAATTTCTCCACATCCTCCTCAACAATTACCTTAAAATTTTCCATAACAGTCATCTTGACAGATGCAAAGTGATATTTCATTGTGGTTTTGATTTGCATTTTTCTAATGATTAATGACATTGAACATGTTTTCATATAGCTGTGGACCATTTGTACGTCTTCTTCAGAGAAATGTCTCTTCAAGTCTTTAGCCCGTTTTTAAATTGGGATATTAGTATTTTTTGCTATTGAGTAGTAGGGGTTCCTTATATATTTTGAAAATATATAGTTGGAAAAACTCCTTGTTGGATAAATGGTTTGCAAATATTTTTTTCCAATCTATAATTTGCCCTTTCACAATGTTGATGGTTTTCATTGTTCTGCAGAAGCTTTTTAGTTTGATGTAGTCCTACTTGTCTATTTTTGCTTTTGTTGCCTGTGCTTCTTGTGTCATATCTATGCAGTGATTGCCAAGAACAATGACAAGGGGATTTATCCCTATATTTTCTTTTTTTTCTTCAACTTTTATTTTAAGTTCCGTGGTACATGTGCAAGATGTTCAGGTTTGTTACATAGGTAAACGTGTGCTGTGGTGGTTTACCGCACAGATTAATCCATCACTTAGGTGTTAAGCCCAGCATCCATTAGCTAGTCTTCCTGATGCCTTCCCTCCCTCCCCGGCCAATAGGCCCCAGTGTGTGTTGTTCCCCCAGTGTGTCCATGTGGTCTCATCCATCAGCTCCCACTTGTCAGTGAGAACATGTGGTGTTTGGTTTTCTGTTCCTATGTTAGTTTGCTGAAGATAATGACTTCCAGTTCCATCCGTGATGATCTCCATCAGATCATGCAAAAGATATGATCTTGTTCCTTTTTATGGTTGCATAGCATTCATGGTGTATATGTACCACATTTTCTTTATTCAGTTTATCATCGATTGGCATTTGGGTTGATTTCATGTTTTTACTATTGTGAATAGTGCTGCGATGAATATGTGTGCATGTGTCTTTATAGTAGAATAATTTATATTCTTTTGGGTGTATACTCAGTAATGGTATTACTGGGTCGAATGGAATTGCTGCCTTTAGGTTTTTGAGAAGTCACCACACCAGTTTCCACAATAATTCAACTGATTTACACTCTCACCAACAATGTGTAACCATTCCTTTTTCACCAGCATCTGTTATTTTTTGACTTTTTAATAAAAGCCATTCTGACTGGTGTGAAATGATATCTCATTGTGGTTTTGATTAGCATTTCTCTAATGGTTGGTTATGTTGTTGAACTTTTGTTCATATGATTGTTTGATGCATGCGTGTCTTCTTTGAGAAATGTCTGTTCATGTCCTTTGCCCACTTTTTAATGGAGTTGTTTGTCTTGTTCTTGTAAATTTGTTTAAGTTCCTTGTAGCCTCTGGATATTAGACCTTCGTCAGATGTATAGACTGCAGAAATTTTCTCCCATTCTGTAGGTTGTCAGTTCACTCTGATGATAGTTTCTTTTTGCTGTGCAGAAGCTCTTTAGTTTAATTAGATTCCATTTGTCAATTTTTGCTTTTGTTGCAATTGCTTTTGACATTTTCCTCATGACATCTTTGCTTTTGCCTATGTCCTGCACAGTGTTGCCTAAGTTTTCTTCTAGCATTTTTATAGTCTTTGGTTTTACATTTACATCTTTACTCTGTCTTAATTTTTGTATAAGCTGTAAGGAAAGGATCCAGTTTCAATTTTCTGCATATGGCTAGCCAGTTCTCCCAGCACTATTTATTAAATAGAGATTCCTTTCTGCATTGCTTGTTTTTGTCAGGTTTGTTGAAGATCAGATGGTTGTAGATGTGTGGTGTTATTTCTGAGGCCTCTGTTCTGTTCCATTGGTCTATATATCTGTTTTGGTACCAGTACCATGCTGTTTTGGTTACTGTAGCCTTGTAGTATAGTTTGAAGTCAGGGAGCATGATGCCTCCAGCTTTGTTCTTTTTGCTTAGGATTGTCTTGGCAATGTGGGCTCTTTTTCAGTTCCATATAAACTTTAAAGTAGTTTTTTCCAATTCTGTGAAGAAAGTCAGGGGTAGCTTGATGGGGATGGCATTGAATCTATAAATTACCTTGGGCAGTATGGCCATTTTCACAGTATTGATTCTTCCTATCCATAAGCATGGAATGTTTTTCCATTTGTTTGTGTCCTCTCTGATTTCCTTGAGAAATGATTTGTAGTTCTCCCTAAAGAGGTCCTTCATTTCCCTTTTTAGCTGTATTCTTAGGTGTTTTATTCTGTTTGTAGAAATTGCAAATGGGAATTCATTCATGATTTGGCTCTCTGCTTGCCTGTTGCTGATGTATCTGAATGCTAGCGATTTTTGCACATTGATTTTTCTATCCTGAGACTTTGTTGAAGTTGCTTATCAGCTTAGGAAGTTTTGGGGCTGAGATGATGGAGTTTTCTAGATAAAGGATTATGTCATCTGCAAACAGAGATAATTTGACTTCCTCTCTTCCTATTTGAATACTCTTTATTTCTTTCTCTTGCCTTATTGCCCTGGCCAGAACTTCCAATACTATGTTGAATAGGAGTGGTGAGAGAGGGCATCCTTGTGCCAGTTTTCAAGGAGAATGCTTCCAGCTTTTGCCCATTCAGTTTATTGGCTGTGGGTTTGTATATATGGCTCTTACTATTTTGAGGTATGTTCCTTCAGTACCTAGTTTATTAAGTGATTTTAGCACGAAGCGATGTTGAACTTTATCAAAGGCCTTTTCTGCATCTATTGAGGTAATCATATGGTTTTTGTCTTTAGTTCTGTTTATGTTATGAATTATGTTTACTGATATGCATATGTTGAACCAAACTTGCATCCTGGGGATGAAGCCAACTTGACCGTGGTGGATAGAAGTTTTGGTGTGCTGCTGGATTTGGTTTGTCAGTGCTTTATTGAGGATTTTTGTATCAATGTTCATCAGGAATATTAGCCTGAAATTTTTTTATTTGCTGTATCTCTGCCGGGTTTTGGTGTCAGGATAATGCTGGCTAAATAAAATGAGTTAGGGAGGAGTCCTTCCTTTTCAGTTATTTGAAATAGTTTCTGTAGAAATGGTACCAGCTCCTCTCTGTACCTCTGATAGAATTCATCTATAAATCCGTCTGTTCCTCATCTGTTTTTTTGGTTGGTAGGCTATTTATTACTGCCTCAATTTCAGAAGTCATTATTGGTCTGTTCAGGGATTCAGTTTCTTCCTGTTTCAGTCTTGGGAGTGTGTATGTGTCCAGGAATTTATCTGTTTCTCTAGATTTCTCTTGCCTAGTTTATGTGCGTAGAAGTGTTTATAGCATTCTCCGATGGTTTGTATTCTGTGGGGTCAGCAGTGATATCCCCTTTATCATTTTTTATTGTGTCCATCTGATTCTTCTTTCTTTTATTCTTTATTAGTGTAGCTAGTGATCTATCTATTTTGTTAATTTTTTTTTTCAAAAAACCAATTCCTGGATTTGTTGATTTTTTGAAGGGTTTTTTTTTGTCTCTGTCTCCTTCAGTTCAGCTCTGGTTTTAGTTGTTTCTTGTCTTCTGCTAGCTTTGGGGTTTATTTGCTCTTGGTTTTCTAGTTCTTCTAGTTGTGAAGTTAAGTTGTCAGTTTGAGCTCTTTCTAGCTTTTTGATGTGGGGCATTTAGTGCTATAAATTTCCCTTTTAATACTTCTTTAGCTGCATCTCAGAGATTCTTGTACATTGTCTCTTTGTTCTTATTAGTTTCAAAGAACTTCTTGATTTCTGCCATGATTTCATTATTTACCCAGGAGTCATTCAGGAGCAGGTTGTTCAATTTCCATGTAGTTGTGTGGTTTTCAGTGAATTTCCAGTTTGAATTCTAATTTGATTGTGCTGTGGTCTGAGAGACTGTTTGTTATGATCTCAGTTCTTTTGCATTTGCTGAGGAGTGTTTTACTTCCAAATATGTGATCAGTTTTAGAGTCAGTACCATGTGGCAATGGGAAGAATGTATGTATATTCTGTTGGTTTTGGGTGGAGAGTTCTGTAGTTATATGTCGGGTCCACTTGATTCAGAGCTGAGTTCAGGTCCTGAATATCTTCATTAATTTTCTGTCTCAATGATTTGTCTAATATCATCAGTGGGGTGTTGAAGTTTCCCACAATTATTGTGTGGAAGTCTAAGTCTCTTTGTAGGCCTCTAAGAACTTGCTTTATGAATCTGGGTGCTCCTGTATTGGGTGCATATATATTTAGGATAGTTAGCTCTTCTTGGTGAATCAAACCCTTTACCATTTTGTAATTCCTTTATTTGTCTTTGTTGATCTTTGTTGGTTTAAAGTCTATACTTTCAGAAACTAGGATTGCAACTCCTGCTTTTTTCTGTTTTCCATTTACTTGGTAAATTTTCCTCCATTCCTTTATTTTGAGCCTATGTGTGTCTTTGCATATGAGATGGGTTTCTTGAATACAGCGTACTGATGGGTCTTGACTCTTTATCCAGCTTGTCGTTCTGTGTCTTTTAATTGCAGCATTTAGCCCACTTACATTTAAGGTTAATATTGTTATGTGTTAATTTGATCCTGTCATCATGATGCTGGTGGGTTATTTTGCAGACCTGTTTATGTAGTTGCTTCATGGTGTCACTAGTCTGTGTACTTCAGTGTTTCTTTAGTGGCTGTTAACAGTTTTTCCTCTCCATATTTAGTGCTTCCTTCAGGAGCTCTTGCAAGGCAGGCCTGGTGGTGATGAATTCTTCAACATTTGCTTGTCTGAAAAGGATCTTATTTCTCCTTTGCTTTTGAAGCTTAATTTGGATGGAAATGAAATTCTGGGTTGGACACTCTTTTCTTTAAGAGTGTTGAATATTGTCCCCCAATCTCTTCTGGCTTGTACGGTTTCTGCTCAAAGACCCATTTTTAGTCTGATGGGCTTCCCTTTGTGGGTGGCCTGGCCTTTCTTTCGGGCTACCCTTATCTTTTCTTTCATTTCAATTTTGGATAATCTGATGATTATGTGTATTGGGGTTGAACTTCTCATGGAGTATCTTACTGGGTTTCTCTGGATTTCCTAAATTTGAAAGTAAGCCTGTCTTGCTAAGTTGAGAAAGTTCTCCTGGATGATACTCTTTTTTTAAATTTAATTTAATTTTATTTTTATTCCAAGTCTTACTCTGTTGTCCAGGCTGGAGTGCAGTGGTGCAATCTTGACTCACTACAATCTCCACCTCTAGAGTTCAAATGATTCTCCTGCCTCAGCCTCCTGAGTAGCTGGGATTACAGGCACATGCCACCTCACCCAGCTAATTTTTGTGTTTTCAGTAGAGATGGGGCCAGACTGGTCTTGAACTCTTGGCCTCAAGTGATCCATCCGCCTCAGCCTCCTAAAGTGCTAGAATTACAGGTGTAAACCACTGCACCTGGCCTTCTGGATGATATCTTAAAGTATGTTTTCCAACTTGGTTCTGTTCTCTCCCTCTCTTTCAGGTACCCCAATCAGTAGTAGGTTCAGTCTTTTCTCAGATGTTTTGTTTCTTCCTTTTCGTTTTTTTCTCTATCTTGTCTGCCTGTCATATTTCAGAAAGATAGTCTTCAATCTCTGAGATGCTTTTCTCTGCTTGGTCTGTTTGGCTATTGATACTTGTGTGACTGCATTGTGAAGTTCTCATGTGTGTTTTTAGCTTCACCAAGTCATTTATATTCTTCTGTAAACTGGCTATTATTCTGATTATCAGCTCCTGTAATGTTCTATCATGATTCTTAGGTTAGAACATGCTCCTTTAGCTCAGCGAAGTTAGTTATTACCCATTTTTGGAAGCCTATTTCTGTCAGTTCAGCCATCTCAGCCTCAGCCTAGTTCTGTGCCCTTGCTGGAGAGGTGTTGTGATCATTTGAAGGAGAAGAGGCACTCTGGCTTTTTGAGTTTTCAGCATTTTTGTATTAATTCTCATCTTTGTGGGTTTATCGACCTTCAGTCTTTGAGGTTGCTTACCTTTGAATGGGGTTTTTGTGGGGTCTTTTTCATTGATGTTGTTCTTGTTGTTGCCTTCTATTTTGTTTAACAGTCAGGTCCCTCTTCTGTAGAGCTGCTGTGGTTTGCTGGGAGTCCACTCCAGATCCTAATTGTCTCAGTCCCTCCCACACCTGGAGGTATCACCAGTGAAGGCTGCAAAACAGCAAAGATGGCAGCCTGCTCCTTCCTCTGGAAGCTTTGTCCCAGGGGGATTCATCTAATGGGGGCCCAAACGCTCCAGTAGGAGGTGTCTGGAAACCCCTGTTGGGAGGTCTCACCCAGTCAGGAGGAGGAAAATCAGGGACCAGCTGAAAGAAGCAGTCTGGCTGCTCCTTGGCAGAGCAGGTGCACTGTGCTGGAGGGGAACCCCTCTCATCCAGACGGCCCATACTCTCCAGAGTCAGCAGGCAAGAAAGGTTAAGTCCACTGAATAACAGAGACCATGGCCGCCCCTCCCCCCAGGGACTTTGTCCCAGGGAGATCAGGGTTTTGTCAGTAAAATCCTGGCCAGAGTTGCTGAAATTCACACAGGGAGGCCCCTCCCAGTGAGGAGGGATGGATTGGGATCCCACATAAAGAAGCCATCTGGCTGTGAACTGCCACAGCAACTGTGCTGCACTGTGGGGAATTCCTCATGGTTTGGACTGCCTAAACTCTCTAAAGTCAGCAGGCCAGGACCCCCAACTCGAGCTGCAGAGATGGCAGCTGCCCCTCCCCACTCTGGAACTCGGTTGTCTCAGGTATTCTCCAGCCTGCTGCCGCTGGCTGGCTGGAATTCCAAGCCGGTGGGTCTTAACTTGTGAGGTGCCATGGGAGTGAGGTCCACAGAATGGTGCCACTTGGCTCCCTGGCTTCAGCCTCCTTCCTAGGGGAATGCACAGACCGATCTCTTGCCTCACCAGAATTCCTGGGGCCAGAGTATGCAAAAATTCCTGGGTTTCTGTGCATGCCTGAGAAGCTGCCAAAAGCCTGCACAACTCTGGGCATCAGACCCAAGGCCCTAGGGGTGTGGGACAAGTTCACAAGGAGATCTTCTGATCCAAGGGTTGCAAAGATCTGTGGGAAAAGTGTGGTTTCCCGGGCAGGGTGGCACAATCACTCACTACCTCCCTTGGCTGGTGGTGGGGACTTCCCTGGCTTCGTGCCACTCCTGGGTGGGCTGTCGCCCCATCCTGCTTTTCCTGGCTCTCCGTGGGTCACACTGATTGCCTAGTCAGTCGCAATGCAAGAACGTGGATACCTCCGTTGAAGGTGCAAAATTCACTTGTCATTTTCATTCTTCTCCGTGAGAGTTGCAGCTGCTTCTAAATGGCCATCTTGGTCTGTCCTCCACTCCTAGATCCCTATATTTTCTTCTAGGAGTTTTACAGTTTAAGGTGTTATGATTAAGTCTTTAATCTATTTTGAGTTGATTTTTGTGTGCGGTGTAAAATAAGGATCCAATTTCATTCTCATATTCAGAGATGTCTTGACCAACATGCTCTGTTTAGGTTCTGACAGAGGGAAATTTCCCTGTTCGAGTGGATCCAGGTCAGTGTCAAAGGCTGGAGCTGAAATCACTCAGGATTTCTCACAAAGTGTTCTGGAAAAGTTTTGGCGAGATGTGTAGAGTGTTCTACAGGAAAAACTTCAGTAGGCCAGTACATTTGAAAAAAGCTGCGTACTCTGACCCCCTTCACCTTCCTTGAATATTATTATGCTCATTAGTAGCATATTAATACACTCAAAAAGTCCTGCCATGAAGTCACCTGCTTAACATTATTTAACACATCATTTCCCAAATTCACATGATTATGAAATACATACTTCCTAACTAATACATAGTTTACAATTATCAGTTGTGTTTTTTTTTTTTTTTTTTTAAACCAAGGCCTACTGTCTCATGGAATAGTTATTTTCTTCAGAATAGAATCCAGTTGACACTGAGCTACATCATGACACTGAAGTAAAGCTGGATTTGGGGTCAGAAGTCCTGGGCCCACAGCAGCTATTGGTTAAAGCCAGGAAGGTCAGAGTATATTCAAGCCAAATATCAGAGTAAGGTAATACTCCAGCAGTTAAGGAGACTCTGAGAGTTTCAAGGAAGCAAGAGGCATCAGACAGACACTGTAACCACAGTCAGGTCAAGCTCCAGGTCAGGGACCAGTGACTGGACATATAAGAAAGAAAACTGACACCAGAGAAAAGCAATTAGAAAGTGATGATGTGATGCTGATAACTGAGGCAAGGCTTTGGCAGAGCTAGAGATTTCACCTTCACTTTCTCCTTGGGCAGAAACTAAGTCCAGGGTCATAAGTGAGGCTTCAGGCCTGGCAGGGGCTGGAGCTGACTGGGGAATTGTAGGATCATAAGCCCAGCTTATCCATAGAGTCAACGCAGTCTGAAGGTCCACATGCGAGCCTGGCTGGAGGACATGTGGGGCAGGTTCCAGAGGGCACATGCTAGTGTCAGGGATCTAGGACTTGATTCCTAGTCCCAGGGATCTAGGGCTTGTAGGTTGCAAGGATCATTTCCAAGATCTCACAGTATAACATTCAGACGTAACTCCAGGCAGGAATAGGGTGAGACGCCAGCTAAAGCTCAGACAGCAGAATGTTAGTATCAAAAAAGCTAGTAGCATATGTTGGGTAACTAGTGCCTGAAATCTGGAAATAGGAGGTAGAAACCCTCATAGTGGCAGTCTGAAGGTAGGAGATTAAAGACAGAGATTCTAGGCTCTCAGTGCCCTCCAAACAGCTCTTCCTCTCTGTCTAAAATCACATCTATACCTAGAGTTGGGGCGCAATTGAGTTTACAAAATAAGGGTGAGAGTTGGGTGAAATGTGAGAGTTAGGTCAAGCAAGACAGTATAATCAAAGCCTAGAAAAACATGAGTTGAAAATGAGAGAAATGGGTGAATAATCCCCTGACTTAAATGAGAGAACAAATTGGCGGAAATGATGTCACGTCTGGATGCAGAAAAACTGGCATTGTACTGGAACAAGGTTCTTGGTGGATCCTGAACCTAAATCTCATAAAGTGTGAAACTAGATCCCAGGATGATCGAATGCTTCCCTCCACCATTCAAACTGATCATTAAATCATCTTCCAGAAGTTTTGTTAAGTTTTACTTTAGAAAAACAAATGATCTACTAAGTAGCTCCAGACATCTGCGACTCAAGGACTAGAGTATTATGTAAATGGAATGTACATTAGAGGTCATTTAATCACATTTCTCACTCCAGAGCTCTCTAGTGCATACTGCACTGCAATTGAAATTTATGACCCCCGGAACTTAAAAACATTACCCATCCAGCCCTTGAGCTTTGAAACCAGTCAAGTGCAACAAATCAAGTGCAACAAATCAAGTGCAAAGTTTAGAATTTTTAACTGCTGAGCAAATGCGGGCAGTGACAATAGCCAGAACACATCATTCAGTGGCAATGATTATCTACACAACTCCAATTCAGCAGCCATTTGACAACACTTAATTTCATTTTGAGTTCTACAGATCTAGCTCAAAGTCTCAGCTACATGGTTAAACAAACAGCTCTTGTGCCATGAACTGAACATTTCCAAGTAAGTTTCCACAGGTGCACTGCAGATACAGTCAACCTAATAAAAAACCAACCACCACAATAAAAATCATTATTTGCATTCTCACCCTCCCATCTTATAATTGTTTTGCCTCTATTTTGTTATACGAAGTAAAACAAATCTGTAAAAAAAAACGTAAGGTCTAGTCTAATTTCTGTTTTGAAAACATTTTCTGGGAAAAGAAATGTTTGCAAACTAAATAAATATGCATGCCATGGATTTCCCCAGCTGACATGCAAGTTCTTAATCAAGGAAAAATCTTTGGGGGAGGAAACAGTCTTTAGTTAATTATCAAAAAGATAAGTTAGTCTTGGGAGAATATGTTCTCATAGAAGATGATGTCAAAGTTGAAAAGTGCTCGGGTAAATTCAGGTGCTTGGGGAGTGCATCATAGTTATGTATCCTTATCGTAGCAGAATTCCCCCTCTCTCCCTAGCTCGACTCAAACCATCTCCCCATGACTGCAATCAATATTGTTATCGAAGCTCTCAACTATGCTTAATTCTACATTTTCCACCGTCCTTGTTTTCTACCCCCTCACCACTCAAATTTATTGGTCCAGTCACATGGTGCGTTTTTCAGTTCTCCAAATGGACCCCAAATTCCTTCATAGATCCTTGCTGGAACTGCTGCTTCTGCCTTGAATGCCCTTACTCCATGTTCAACTGCTTGCTACCTCCTTCTTTTTTTTTTTTTTTTAAATTGGCTAATTCATTCTTATTCTGCAAGACTTTCCTGCCACCTCTTAGTCCCAACAAGTCATCTAGATATTCCCATCTCATTTTTACTTTGTCTACTGTATGCCAGGAGCTGTGCCCAGTAAATATGAGATTAATGAAAGGAAGTTATTAGGAAGTTAGGGGATTGGTAAGAAAGGAAGGAAGGACATTAAGAAGGAAAGACGAGAGGAAGGTAAGCCAGATGTTATGTGGCACACAAGAACATACAACATTAAATCCAGTAAGAAGATAATGTGGATGCTGTTAACCAGGTGTTTCCAATTCAACTGGAGTTGATGAGGCAAACCCAAGTGAGATCCTTAAAGTTACAAATTACAGGGCAACATATACAACAACAATGGTAACGAATACACTGCATAAATATAAAGTGGTGAAGCAATTAAAATGGAGAATTAGTCACTTTCTGTCCATCCTGGGAACAGGGTGTCTTGCATTCCTTTTTCCTAGGTCTCATCCCTTTTTTTAGGAAAAGTAAAATTTATGTAAAATGTATGTTTCCCTTCTCTCTTTCCTTTCTCTCTGAAATATCCTCATCAGGAAATGGTACAGTATCTTGGATACGCTTTAAAATAATTTGAGTTTGGGTGAGGGGTGAATGGAACAAAGTTTAAAAGCTTCCTAAGCTTTTTCCCTTAGAAAATCTGCAAGCCTAGCTGTGAGTTGATTATTGCTGAATCTGAGTTACAGGTACACTGGGATTTGTTAAACTCTTCTACTTCTGTGTATGTTTGAAATTATTCATCATAAAAAACACAAAATAAATCCTTAAAAGGACAATGAGTTCTGCTCCAGTGGAGGCCAAGGAAGAGTAATTGAATGTTTATATATGGCTTCAACAAAATGTAATGCACACATGTAATGTATCGGATATTTAACAAGACCTAAGATATTTACGATGATAAATGCAACTCTCCCTATGCTCCTGCTTCCCTCGCCTGAAACCTGGTTATCCTGGACCCTGAGTCAGGTCAGGGATGATTTATTTGGGGGGCAATGGCCCTATAGCTGAGAAGTGGGAATAGCTTTCTCCTCTCATTGGATGCCACTGAGGGCCTCTTATATATTAAATATCCACCAAATATGAAGACACTTACCACTGGAGTACTCTATCTCCTTTCTTGTTTTCAGGCAAGTAATGTTAGGATAATCAGAGTACATGTCTCTTAGGATTGTTGGAGGATTAAAGGAGCTAGAACACAAAATTACTTACAGTTTAGGTCAGCATAAGTTTTACTATCAGTGATAGTGTCAGCACTGGCATTAGTAACATAATTGGGGTTGGTATGGGTATTGGAGTGCTATAACAACATTTGGAGAAGGGAGAGATGGATGTGCATTGCTAAAGAAGAAGAATTCGTGGAAGAAGTGAGCCACACTTTGCTGAATAGATAGTTTATTTTTAGACAGAGGGAGAAGACAGGACTATCTGGGTAGAAGAGTGGGGGAAGACACCACAGAATCAGGAGGGAGCACAGAGTGCAGGGGACAGTAAAGTGGAAAGTGTGGAGGTGAGAGAGGAATGTAGGATGGAGAGTGAGGCTGGGCTGGATTGTGGAGGCCTGGAACGGAGCAGCAAAGTTTAGACTTGAAGCAGGAGGCAGGATGAAACCAGGGGAGTGATCTGATGACGGAGGGGTGAGATGAAAGCATACTTCGGGAGGGTTAGGCTGGCATGAGGCACAGGATATCTTGGCCTTAGGCAGGTTCAGACAAAAAGTTGACAAGAAGTCCCTAGGGAACTGCCATATTCTGAGGTTTGGCCCTGCTTTGGACTCCAAGTTGCAGCTTTGGTGGCCTCCTTGGGAAGGCTGGAGTTTTCCGATGGACCTCACAGTCTGTTTTTGGGTCTCATCTTACCATCAGCTTTTCCTCGAGGCTATGCTGTCACCTAACATTTATAGGTGATGTAAGCCAAAGGATTCTGCAGGCAGGGATTTTCAAAAGCACCTCCCAGAACGTGCCTCATCTGGCTTTCCTCCCCTGCAGACAGGAGAAAACGCGTTGCTCAATTCGGCCAGAGGCCTCTGCAGTCATATGTCCATGACTGACCTTGGCTTCTCTTTGGCTCACCTTGTGTGCCCCTCTCCACTGAGGCATCCCTCTTCCCCACTTCTTCATACATTGCACTTATTTAAACCTTCTCTACCCACCTCTGATTCCCCTGTGGAGTCTCTGAGGAGAAGTTTTACTGCCAGGCCCAGTAGCAAGGTTTGGAAAGACAACATGTACTGCCAAGCCCAGGATGGCCAGTTAATGAGAAGCTGAGTCTCACTGCTGCTGTATTTTTGCATTGGCAGTGTTTTATAGTACCAAGGAAGGCTCCCTGTGGGCATGTGTGCCCCACCCCAAGGTAGTGCCTGAGTGGCTGTTCTTGCTCAGCTGTAGCCTGCTTGGTCCATGCTCTGCACCAGCTGCAGGCTCCACTGCTCCATTTGTGCAGTGGGTGACTTGGGATTCTTGCTCTCTAAGTCCTTTCCAGCTCTAGCCTTTCAGAATTCCCCCTAGGACCTTCTCAGTCTCAGTGTGCTGGCCTGGGTGGAATCTTAACTCTAACCAGGGCTGTGGCTGCTCAGAGAGGTGCATGAAATCAATGGCCATGGAGGAGTCATTCTGCAGACAACACACACACACTCACACACACACACACACACACACACCCCTGTACTTCCTGTGGCTCTGACTCCGATCTCTCTCTCTCCAGAGAGGGGGATTTTGACTTACATTTTGCCCAAGAAGCTTCAGGGTACATATGACCTGTATCCTTTCCACCTCTTGCACCTTGTTAAGGTCCTGAGCTGAGACAAAACAAAGGGAAAATCTACATGGTTAACACACTCATGTCATCTCAAAGTCACAGCACGTCCTGGTCCTTGTGCTCTTTCCATTTCCTTGAATTGCCAGAGCTTCTCCGCCGCTTTCCTCTCTTACACCTGCAGTGGAAACCCAGGGTGCTCAAGGCCCTGCCATGGCCCATGATGCTGTCTCAGAGACTGCAATTCAAACTTTCAGCTTAAAAGATTTCAGTTTGGTTAGGGGAGACAGGTAACTGTCCCCACAGAGAATTTATGTGGTAAGTTCCTAGTGAGGGGAGAGACTGTCAATGCCTCACGAGTTTTCAGGAGCTGAGGAGCTTCCTGGTTTGAAGACTTCCAGAGGGCGTGCCTGCTGTGGTAGAGATGCAAAGGCTTGGAAGGATTCTGGTTAGAATGGTGGACACTGGAAACTTCCCAAGGGAACCTGAACCAATATGCACCTGAGAAAGAGCAGGTCCATGACAAGCCTGAACTTTCCTGTTGGAGGAAGCGTTTCATGGGCAGTTGGAGATAACGTTGGACAGAGAGAAGGGGGTCTTCAGTGAAGGACATTGGGGATAAGGTGAACAGTCAGTGCCTGGAAAGGTGGACGCACCCGGATGCATATGTAGCTGCTGTGGCACTTAGGAGAAGTTCAGTCAAGTGTTGTAACTAGATTATGAGTAAACCGTACTAAGGAGTCCTGAAACAGCTGTGATGAAATGAGCTTTGATAAAAGATCAGTTTATTTTTTTCAGGCAATATCTTTCTTTAGAGTTGACGTTTACCTTCCTTTATCACCATTCTACTCTCTACAGTTGCTTGAAGTGACGTTTCATGGACTTTGGACACAGGTTCCCTGTGGGCAGAACAAGCTGCTCACAGTTTCAGGTGTGTTTGTGTGTGTGTGTGTGGAAGAGAGAGAGAGAGAGAGAGAGAGGGAGGGAGAGAGAGCGAAGACATCAAGAAGGCAGAAGAGAAAGGATAGTATAGTTTCTTACTATTAGTGCTCATTGGAAGTGTTTAATCGATGCTGTGGATTGAACTGAAGGAGAGAGCAGAATTAGTGAGCTGTAGCAGAGCCACCACGCACTCTCTTGTTTTAGGGCCTCTTTCACCAACCAAATCCATCCCATCTAGTTACCTCTGTAACAACAGAATGCTGGCAAAATGAGGGCAAATTGCTTGACAATTAGTTTCTTTGGGGTGTTTCTGCTCTTTCTCGCCCTTAGGTCCTGTAGCTTTTCCTAGTCTTTGGATTCATTAACTTTGCTCTACAATACCAAGGCCATTGACAGTACCCATCCTCCTGGGTCAGCCACCGTACAAAAGCAGGGATCCTCCTCAGTAGGAGCTGTTTTGTGTTAAGTTGTCACCACTACTAAGAAGGTCATACAATGGTCTCCTGAGTTTGGGCCCACACTACCATTGTTGGTGATGAGCAGAAGGTGACATATGCCACCTGTCCCAAGGTGTTGAGCTTTTACTCCTATTAAATAAGCAACCAATTAATTGGACAAGTACTAATTGAATGTCCTTTATGCCAATAAATATTTGAAGAAAGCCTCCCTTCCTTTGATACCCCAGGAATTTTAACTCTGACTTGAGCTTTGACTTGGCCTTGCTCTGGAATCATTTGTTTTTTTCTTAACTATTTTTGTTTCTTCCTCTGAAAACCGAAGAAATATCTCCAACCTCTAAGTGCTCATGGGGCAAGTGGAGAACCTGGATAATTAAAAATCAATACAAGAAACTCTTTCCCTGCTTCAGTTCTCTAATACATTTTGGACTATATGGATATTTTCCCCCTTATTTTAAATGTACAGGTCATGCCTAGAGAAAAGAATAGAGAGTAATATAGCAATTGCCTGGGTACCCATTATTCAGTTTTATTAAATATCATTATTTAGCCATAGTTGCTTCAGAATTTTGCTTTAAAAAAATGGACCTTTGGCGGAGCAAGATGGCTGAATAGGAACAGCTCCAGTCTCCAACTCCCAGCGCGAGCAACACAGAAGACCGGTGATTTCTGCATTTTCAACTGAGGTACTGGGTTCATCTCACTGGGGAGTGCCGGACGATCGGTGCTGGTCAGCTGCTGCAGCCCGACCAGCGAGAGCTGAAGCAGGGCGAGGCATCGCCTCACCTGGGAAGCGCAAGGGGGAAGGGAATCCCTTTTCCTAGCCAGGGGAACTGAGACACACAACACCTGGAAAATCGGGTAACTCCCACCCCAATATTGCGCTTTAAGCAAACAGGCACACCAGGAGATCATATCCCACACCTGGCTGGGAGGGTCCCACGCCCACGGAGCCTCCCTCATTGCTAGCACAGCAGTCTGTGATCTACCGGCAAGGCAGCAGCGAGGCTGGGGGAGGGGCGCCCGCCATTGCTGAGGCTTAAGTAGGTAAACAAAGCTGCTGGGAAGCTCCAACTGGGTGGAGCTCACAGCAGCTCAAGGAAACCTGCCTGTCTCTGTAGACTCCACCTCTGGGGACAGGGCACAGCTACACAACAACAACAACAACAAAAAAGCAGCAGACACCTCTGCAGACGCAAACGACTCTGTCTGACAGCTTTGAAGAGAGCAGTGGATCTCCCAACACGGAGGTTGAGATCTGAGAAGGGACAGACTGCCTGCTCAAGTGGGTCCCTGACCCCTGAGTAGCC